>NW_027506877.1:0-222500 GCF_052324685.1 Brachyhypopomus gauderio | reverse complement strand
GTTAGGCTGTGACCTCAGGGAGGGAGTTGTTCTGTAAGTTTACATTTGGATGTAGATTATTGCTGAAGCACAGTTAAACAGCTTGGCTAGAGAGAGAACAGGAGAGAGAGAGAAAGGGAGAGAGAGAGAGTGAAGAGGAGAGAGAGAACAGGAGATACAGAGAAAGGGAGATAGAGAGTGTAGAGGAGAGAGAGAAGAGGAGAGAGGGAGAAAGAGAGAGAAAAGAGGAGAGGGAGAATGGGAGAGAGAGAGAGAGAGGGAGAAGAGAGCATTAATGCTAACAAGAGATGTATGAGTCATAGCATTTGCATAGGAAGTGATGAGGTATACACTGACTCACTGATACAAATTGTGAGTGGGGGCCTGTTTGTAAGAGAGAGAGAGAGAGAGAGAGAATACCAACAACTGTGCTGCAGTTTTAACTGTAAGGTAAAATGCCAACCCCACAGGCCCATGCTCTGGCAATAACATTTGGGCGGAGTAGCAGAAGAATGTAAAGGAGAAGGAAGGACGTCAAGAAGCCCTGGTACTGGGCAGTAGTCCTACAGCAGGACGTTGGGCAGGAAAGACACTCCAGAGTCCATTACAGAGGGACTGGGTGTGTCCTTCGCCTGTCCTATCAACTGTCTTCTGTGTTCATATGGACTATATCTGGTCCACCACTTGATTATTACAGTGTACAGCAACCATCTGCATGTCTTGCATGCACGTTGTGGTGTTTCTTGCATGTGTGCTTCAACTCTGCCCTCACTGACCGGTCGGCAACATGGCCCGTGTACCCTCCAGACGTGGGAGGCTGCGGTCCCGAGCCTCGGGCCTCACGTCCTGACTGTCTGAGGGAGGCGTCAGTGGAGCTGAGCTAACACGCAGCTCTGTTCCTGAGGAGAGTGCGGAGCTGACAGGATGAGAGTACACTCACACCCACTCTCTCACCGAGACCACTGGAGAGACCACACAAGAGCCCCACGCTAAGTGTGAATGCGAACAGGGATCGAGAGAGAGAGAGAGAGAGAGAGAGAGAGAGAGAGAGAGAGAGAGAGAGAGACTGGGTGTGGTGATAGAAAAGAAGATGAACAGAGAGAGGAAAAATGCTACTCATGGGCCAAAGATAAAATCATGCTTTAGTGCACAGCACCTCCGCAAGGCAATGAGCAGTACTGCAGTCCGCAACTGAAACACGAAGGCTACCGCCCTACTGCACATGCCCTTCAACTGCTTCAAGTGGTCAAGTCTCTTAATCGTGCGTGCCCATTGGCCGAGACATTAAAGTCCCCGCACACTTCCAGCCAATGGGCTGAGGGCAGCATAAAGTCAGCACAAGAGATGTGTGTCGCACGCACGCACGTCCACACCCACATCCACGCACACACGTCCACACCCACACCCACGTACACACGTTCCCCTGACACTTTATTAGAAATATGTCTTCAATTACAGCCCTCTCCATCCCTTTATTATTGGTGGGATTATGACATCTGCCATTTTTAAGACGGCAGGCCACTCCCAACAACACGGTGACGTAATGTGTCCTCCATACACTCTTTACTCCAGCTTCACTAACACTATCATATTACTACCATGACAGCGTTAATGCCAGCACACACACACACACACACACACACACACACACACACACACACACACACACACACACACACACACACACACACACACACACACATATGCAAGTAAGAAGTGACTATAGCACACCAGCCCATCCAAATTTACCATGGAAATATGGGAAACTGCTTTTACATTAAAACAACAACTTCTTAAAATAGAAGCCATGTGTGGCATGTCTGATGTCAACCATCAGTTTGTCTGTCTTCTAACACCATGGGGAATGAGATCTGAAGAGGCATGTTTATGGTTTGGGGCACACCATGGTCAGTGGGCTGATCTGAGCTAATCCGAGCTGATCCGGCCTGATCTGGGCTTATCTGGGCTGAACTGGGTGAGATATCCCAGTCTCCCCCACCCACATGCATCCAGACTCCTCCATCACCAGCAAAATGAATGACTGCTAAAGAACACGTCTGGGTGCAGTGAGCTGAGAGAGCAGAGACACTGACACATGACACTGGAGCCTCCCTCCACCACTCACGTGAGCTCCCCTACAGGGAGACACAAACCTCCCTCCACCACTCACGTGAGCTCCCCTACAGGGAGACACAAACCTCCCTCCACCATTCACGTGAGCTCCCCTACAGGGAGACACAAACCTCCCTCCACCACTCACGTGAGCTCCCCTACAGGGAGACACCAACCTCCCTCCACCACTCACGTGTGCTCCCCTACAGGGAGACACAAACCTCCCTCCACCACTCACGTGAGCTCCCCTACAGGGAGACACAAACCTCCCTCCACCACTCGCGTGAGCTCCCCTACAGGGAGACACAAACCTCCCTCCACCACTCACGTGAGCTCCCCTACAGGGAGACACAAACCTCCCTCCACCACTCACGTGAGCTCCCCTACAGGGAGACACAAACCTCCCTCCTCCACTCACGTGAGCTCCCATACAGGGAGACACGAACCTCCCTCCACCACTCACGTGAGCTCCCCTACAGGGAGACACAAACCTCCCTCCACCACTCACGTGAGCTCCCCTACAGGGAGACACAAACCTCCCTCCACCACTCACGTGAGCTCCCCTACAGGGAGACACAAACCTCCCTCCTCCACTCATGTGAGCTCCCATACAGGGAGACACGAACCTCCCTCCACCACTCACGTAAGCTCCCCTACAGGGAGACACAAACCTCCCTCCACCACTCACGTGTGTTCTCCCGCAGAGGGAGACACGAACCTCCCTCCACCACTCACGTGAACTCTCCCACAGAGGGACACTGGCCCTCCCTCCACCACTCATGTGAGCTCCCCTACAGGGAGATACAAACCTCCTTCCACCATTCACGTGAGCTCCCCTACAGGGAGACACAAACCTCCCTCCACCACTCACGTGAGCTCCCCTACAGGGAGACACAAACCTCCTTCCACCATTCACGTGAGCTCCCCTACAGGGAGACACAAACCTCCTTCCACCATTCACGTGAGCTCCCCTACAGGGAGACACAAACCTCCTTCCACCATTCACGTGAGCTCCCCTACAGGGAGACACAAACCTCCCTCCACCACTCACGTGTGTTCTCCCGCAGAGGGACACTGGACCTTCCCTCCACCACTCCAGCTGGAGGTTAACACCACTGTATAAAACACTGTAAATAACACTGTAAACAAGGGCTTGTTGTTTTACGTGAAAAAAAAGCTCAAGTTGATTCATCTTCAAATAGCAAGTTTGACTTTGTAGACAAAGTCAGAAAAACAATGTGCTCAATAACAGGCCTTGTGCCTTCAGAGCTGGGCCAGTTCAACTGGAATGAGGTTCTTGACATTTAAGGAATTTCAGCTGGCAAAGGGACTCATTCCTCCACAACAACACAGTCTCAGTACTGGTGGAGTGTCTTGAGCAGCCGTGTGAGTCCGGACCCCCTCAGCCTTTGTCTCAAAACAACAACATTATCCCAGCATTCCATAGCCAGACAAGCAGAAGAATATTCTCCTGGTGATATTCATTTTGGATACAGATAAAACTGACACCCCCACCTGCACCGAAGTGACTAATCGGACTAGGCCTCAATAATAACGCATGGACTGGTTGTTGGCTGGGCTAGCCAGTGAGGATGTGCTCCCTCTAGTGGTGGTCCTCCCAAGGTTTGATCCTGAGTTCTGCTCAAGGAGTTTTTCCCAGCCACTGCCTCCCCTGGCATTCGTAGTAGTGATCTGGGCTCATTAGTGATCTGGACTCATTAGTGATCTGGACTCATTTATAAAGCTGCTTTGTGACAACTTGTGTTGTGTTGAAGTGCTAAATAAATATGACTTTACATTTTTTAAATATAAAAATTATATTACTTTAGTGACATGGTTTGGTTATGTGTTTAGTACATGTGATGTCATAGTTTGGTTATGTGTTTAGTACATGGGACGTCGTGGTTTGGTTATGTTTTTAGTACATGTGATGTCAAGGTTTGGTTATGTGTTTAGTACATGTGATGTCATGGTTTGGTTATGTGTTTAGTACATGGGACGTCGTGGTTTGGTAATGTGTTTAGTACATGTGATGTCGTGGTTTGGTTATGTTTTTAGTACATGTGATGTCAAGGTTTGGTTATGTGTTTAGTACATGTGATGTCATGGTTTGGTTATGTGTTTAGTACATGGGACGTCGTGGTTTGGTAATGTGTTTAGTACATGTGATGTCGTGGTTTGGTTATGTGTTTAGTACATGGGACGTTGTGGTTTGGTTATGTGTTTAGTACATGTGATGTCATGGTTTGGTTATGTGTTTAGTACATGGGACGTTGTGGTTTGGTTATGTGTTTAGTACATGTGATGTCATAGTTTGGTTATGTGTTTAGTACATGGGACGTCGTGGTTTGGTTATGTTTTTAGTACATGTGATGTCAAGGTTTGGTAATGTGTTTAGTACATGTGATGTGGTTTGGTTATGTGTTTAGTACATGGGACGTCGTGGTTTGGTAATGTGTTTAGTACATGTGATGTCGTGGTTTGGTTATGTGTTTAGTACATGGGACGTTGTGGTTTGGTTATGTGTTTAGTACATGTGATGTCATGGTTTGGTAATGTGTTTAGTACATGTGATGTGGTTTGGTAATGTGTTTAGTACATGTGATGTGGTTTGGTTATGTGTTTAGTACATGGGACGTCGTGGTTTGGTTATGTGTTTAGTACATGTGATGTTGTGGTTTGGTTGTGTGTCTAGTACATTTGGTTACATGGGTGGTTATGTGTTTTGTACATAGTACATGTGATGTGGTTTGGTTGTGTGTCTAGTACATTTGGTTACATGGGTGGTTATGTGTTTTGTACATAGTACATGTGATGTGGTTTGGTTGTGTGTCTAGTACATTTGGTTACATGGGTGGTTATGTGTTTTGTACATGGCTGTATTACTTCAGGTCTTAATTGTTAATGATACACAGTTTGATTTCCAGCTCTTTACTTTTCAGGTTGTTGGAGATTTCATTTCATGTCAGCCTAAAGTTCAGTTTCAGGACTGCTAGACTTGTCCTTTCTGAGGAACATACTGCTATACTGAAGGACAGTTTCACTCGTTGGGGACTTTTGTTAAGATCCCTGTCAAAGCAGCACAAAATCACAAAGGCAGAGGTTGAGTCAAAACAAGCAGCTTTTAATGGTGCTATAAACACATTCCATTCTGGTACAAAAAAATCCCACAATCTTTAAAAAGTTCTACCGTAAAAGATTGTACATTAGATATCATTATTAGTCCAATCTGAAGGCCTATTAAAAACAAACCATGGCAGCAATATTAAAACCAGCCGATATTAGTGCAAGTGAAGTAACATCAAAAATCCAACCATGCAAAATGATAAACTATTACTGTAGTGATAACAATGATAAACTATTACTGTAGTGATAACAATGGCACACCACTTACAACTTTGTGAAAAAGCAATTCGTTCTAAGTTTTTGTTGCCATGGAAATCGAGAGGCTTTGGTAGGAGAACTGTGGGCAGTTGTGACGTCCTAAACGACCGTGTGTGTGTGTGTGTGTGTGTGTGTGTGTGTGTCCTTATGCTTACTAAAGGAGGATGAAGCTGTTAATAATTATTTTGCAGAGACAGCTTTGTGTATGTGTGTGTGTGTGTGTGTGTGTGTGTGTAGGTAGGTTGGTACTGAATTATCTTGTGCAGAAACGGGAAGACACAAAAGCCTATTTTAGAGTGATTCATAATTTTAATTTATGCTGAAAATGAGGTCAGAAGCTTCCTCATACTATACAAGCTAAGTGTGTGTTTAGGTGTGTGAAAGAGAGAAAAAGAGAGCAGGAGAGAGAGAGAGAGAGAGAGAGAGAGAGAGAGAGAGAGAGAGAGAGAGAGAGAGAGAGAGAGCGAGCATATACATCTGGTCATTTCCATTACTGGGGATGAAGTATATGTATGCCTTTAATATGCCTATAATATGCCTTTGAATGTTTTGTATGTGTATGATAAGAGATAAAACAGAAAGCGCATATATAAAGAATAAAGAAATCAGTTCTCCCAACATCTATCACAATCTAGTGCTTATTTCTTCTACAGCAACTGGAAGATCCAACTTGGAAGCTTGCAGCCAATCAGAACGAGCTACACACCCATTATCGCCATAGCCACAGGAAGCATGACCCAGCAGTCCAAGCACTGGTTCAGTGACAAACCAAAACAGTTGACAAATGATGCTGTGACCACAGAGTATTATTCAGAAAAACATATTTTAGCAGACGTGCTGTTTCCTGACCAGCTCGCTGTCACGCAGTGAGATCAGCGGATCCTCTGTCCCCAGGGATGGCGTAGTTTCGCTCAATAATGACCTTAGACATTGGCCTTTGGGAATTGGTGGGGCGTTTCCAATAACACATAATTATTTTCAGTGTTACTGTCTAGTATGAGCAGCAGCGTGAACCCACACTGCCCCCTAAAGGCCAGAGTGAGGGAGGACGTGGGTCAGGACTGCAGCCTCCCTGCTGAGGTGAAGGGGGTGATTGTAAACCCTCCAACCTGCTGCAGCTGCACCAAACCCCAGCCCCGTGTAAACCAAAACCAACCGCTGTGTTTAGCCCTGCTGGGAGACTCTACACACCCCCTTCTGGGGCAGAAATCCAGTCATTCATGCATAGATTTCATTTACAATCTCAAGGAATGCATTATCCACAAAGCTCAAGGTAACAATAATGAGTGATGGCGAGTCTGGTAGCATAATGTTAAAGAATGATGCTAACCAGACCAGAGGAGCCGATTCACTGTAGCCGTCTGCATTTCACGGTGAGTCCCTTTCAGCCGCAGAACTACAAACTCTTTAACCCAAACTATAATGTACCAATGACTTAACCACATGGTTCCACACACCTATCTGCATTACCTACAACCTAAATTCACCGTCGTTTAACAATGGATCTGTCCCAGAAAATGCCTGAAGGTGCTCTGGTGGAGCCCTAGAGCAGTCTGCCAAGGACCAGCCCCTCTGTGGAGCAGATCTCTCCACGCAAGATCTCCAGAAAGCCCAGCTTGGTGAGGAACTCCAGCCGGGGCTGGTCTGTGGGTTGCACCTCACAAAACACACCCTGGGAGCCTGGGGAGATGGAGGGAGGGGGAGAGAGAGAGAGAGAGAGAGAGAGAGAGAGAGAGAGAGAGAGAGGTGAGGGAGAGGTGAAGGAGAGAGACTCCATATGCACATGGAGATGAGTTTACTGATGGGGTCAGAACTCATCTCTATGTAAATCCAGTTGTGTCTTGACCCTCTACCACACACATTAACACACACTTGAACACACATAATCTCTCTCTCTCTCTCTCTCTCTCTCTCTCACCATTGGCCTTCAGTGCTGTGAGTAAAGAGGTGAGGAGGCTTCTGCTGACGCTACAGTCCACCAGTTCAGGCAGTGCGTCCAGGCGGAGCTGAGAGGGGAAGTGGTACAGCAGAGAGTCTGGATATTCCTGCTCGTCAATCAAACTCAGCAGCGCCTCCTGCAGGGGACAAACGCACTCACAGATCGAATCCGTTTCATTTTCCATAAAACCAAACTGGACACCATAATTTTTATACTGCCATTAACAAAAGCGTTAAACTAATTTTAGAAATATTACAAACCTCTTTAAAATATTACACGAACATTACAAAAAACTTTAGAATTGGACACCTGTGTCGTTACCACTGCACTGTTAGTCTCCCATTACAACATCCTGGTGGGCACACACCTTTGGGGCAGTGTGCCCGCTGGCTCCATGGGGGCCCCGTGGGCAGTACTTGTCCCTCAGAGCAGGAGACCAGGAGGCCTGGCAGCGTTTGACAAAGGAGCGCACGTCCAGGACGCCAACAGCACACCCACACACACCCAGCTCGTCCTCCAGGACAAACGTGTACTCTGGACACAGGGCCAGAGACGCACCCAAGTATCTGAAAATACACACGCGTAGAGACACACACACCAATCCCAGGCAAACACAAATACTCTTCATCAGATTAGATCGCACTAGGTATCTACGCAGCAGATTTCAGAATCAGGATCTCATTGAGCATAACAAGTGAAGGTACATTGCTATTTTGTTTCAAGGTGTTCACTTCTGAACAACTTAACCTGTCACCAATGAAGTCTGGGTGGCACACTGCAGAGTCCTGGGCAGGTTTCGCTCTCTGATGCAGCTGTCGAACCATGCGGTATAGCTCCACCTTGTGGTACGGAGGACAAGAACACAAAAATACAGTTAAACCACGGCCTATGTTTTAGGAGTTTGACAGCAGTGCACGGTGCAGTATTTCCTCTGTTCTGAAATCAGTCGTATGAGTGTGTATTGGCTTGTATGTATGTCACTGTGCAGCTTTATACATATCTCACCTTGTCTTTGTGCTGGAAGGGTCGTATGTTGTAGAGGCGAGAGGTGGGGAATAGGGGAGGGGGGTGGTTGAACAACTCTGTGCTGGTGCCCACGGGGAGAAGCATCTACACCAAACACCACATGTGAGGAGAGACGGAGAGGAAGACTGAGGACAACCTGCTCTCCATCATCCATCTAACCATATTCCAATCTCAAATGCTTGACGTTATACACACCTGTACTTCTCCTGACAATCCCCCTTTAAACACCCAAGGCTCCGCCTCCATGCTGAGAAGCTCCGCCCCCGAGGAAGCTCCACACCCTGGTAAAAAGAAGTCCGTCAGTCTCGCTGCACTGTTTGAAGGAAGAAGCTCAGAATGGACTCTACTCACAGTGGAAGCAGTTCTTCCAGGAGCCCAATGAAGAACTTTCACTCACCACACGCCCCTCTAAAGGGGAGCAGAGAGAGAGAAAAAGAAAGAGAGGAAAAGAAAGAGAGAGATGAAAAAGAACCCAAGTAAAATTAGACATCAGTCAAAGCCAACATAAAGCCCCCTATATCACGCCTTTTCCTTCAGCAGCATTGCTCTCTCTCATCCCTCCAGCAAACCTCCTGCTCTGTTTCTCTCTGTTTCTCTCTGTTTTTCTCTCTATCTCTCTGTTTCTCTCTCTCCCTGCCAATCCTTCCCTCTCCCTCCATCTCACCCAGCCAGCTGATGAAGGCCTTGGCCACCAGCAGCGTGTTTCTCAGGTCCCAGACGTAGGGGTAAAGGTCATAGAGCAGGGCCCGGTTCACGCTGTTCACCACGCTGCCGTGCAGAGCCGCCACCTCGTCGCACGTGGCCAGGAAGTGACACGCCCGCACCCGCCACTCCTCCACCTGGAACGGGTGGGGGTGGGAGAGATTTACTACACCCAACAGGCGGAAAGGGTACGACACACGGAACTGAAAACGAGCACGATCACATCTCCACAAGCCTGGGACGACTCCTCGCTCTGTTTCTCAATCAATCGCTCACACACACACACACACACACACACACACACACACACACACACACACACACACACACACACACACACGTCTGGCGTCTCTGACCTTGTGCGGATGTGTTTTCTTGCCGTTGCCGTTGATGCTGACACAGTGGCAGTTGCTCCGGAGCCAGGTGAGATCCTGCAGCAGGTTCTGGGCTTGTGGCCCGTGCTCGTGAGGTAGGTAGTACAGGCCCACCAGCAGCCGGACCTGGGCCTCGCTCAGCGGGACCTTCCCAGCACACAGCCCTTTTCCTGGGGATTTCTCTCGGCTAGCCCCCCCACGGCCCCGGTCTTCGTTCCGGAGGGGAGCTGCCGCGTTGTCCTTCCCCACCGAGGCCTTCTGTGCCTGGGCAGAGCCGGGAGGGAGAGCCGTGCCACTGCAGGGGCCTCTGGACTGGGGCCCGTTAGGACCATCGAGGCTGCTGGGAGGTTTGACTCTGGAGGACACAGCGGATGACCTCTGCTCCGTGGACCGGATCTGCCGACCTGCGTAGTCATGGAGCAATCCTGTAATTCTTTATCTGAAGGATTACACACACTGGCTCACACACACACACACACGCGCGCACACTCTCTCACACTCTCACACACTCTCACACTCTCTCACACTCTCACACACTCTCACACTCTCACACACTCTCTCACACTCTCTCACACTCTCACACACTCTCTCACACTCTCTCACACTCTCACACACTCTCTCACACTCTCTCACACTCTACACACACACACACACACACACACACGCACACACGCACACACGCACACACACACACACACACACATGCACTTTAGTATTCGATGTTTAGAGGGTCATTAATGGTAAGTGCAGATTTATGACTCACTTTCAGACATGCTTTCTGACCTAAGGAGTGGTACGCAGTTTGCTCCATTAGCACAAAACAAAAAAAAATGAATCATAAAATGTAAGTACTATAATTTACTTCAATAACCCAGACATTATTTCACAAACCAATGAGGAAAAAAGCACCACCTGTGAGAGTGTGAGAGAGTGTGAGAGAGTGTGTGAGAGTGTGAGAGAGTGTGAGAGAGTGTGTGAGAGTGTGAGAGAGTGTGAGAGAGTGTGTGAGAGTGTGAGAGTGTGTGAGAGTGTGAGAGAGTGTGAGAGTGTGTGAGAGTGTGAGAGAGTGTGAGAGTGTGAGAGAGTGTGAGAGTGTGAGAGAGTGTGTGTTTGAGAGTTTGTCGCTGGACACTTGTTGACAACTGACCTCTGACTTAAGAACATTTTCCAGTCCTGCAACCCTCATTAGAGTCTGATCAGTCTCCATCTTCCCCTCCCCTCTCCCCCTCTCCTCCTCTCCTTCCTCCTCTCCTCTCCCCTCCCCTCTCCCCCTCTCCTCCTCTCCTTCCTCCTCTCCTCTCCCCTCCCCTCTCCCCCTCTCCCCCTCTCCTCCTCTCCTTCCTCCCCTCCTCTCCCCTCCTCTCTCCCCCTCTCCTCCTCTCCTTCCTCCTCTCCTCTCCCTCCCCTCCTCTCTCCCCCTCTCCTCCTCTCCTTCCTCCTCTCCTCTCCCCTCCTCTCTCCCCCTCTCCTCCTCTCCTTCCTCCTCTCCTCTCCCCTCCCCTCCTCTCTCCCCCTCTCCTCCTCTCCATCTTCCCCTCCCCTCTCCCCCTCTCCTCCTCTCCTCCTCTCCTTCCTTCTCTCCCCTCCCCTCCTCTCTCCCCCTCTCCTCCTCTCCTTCCTCCTCTCCTCTCCCCTCCTCTCTCCCCCTCTCCTCCTCTCCTTCCTCCTCTCCTCTCCCCTCCCCTCCTCTCCCCCTCTCCTCCTCTCCATCTTCCCCTCCCCTCTCCCCCTCTCCTCCTCTCCTCCTCTCCTTCCTTCTCTCCCCTCCCCTCCTCTCTCCCCCTCTCCTTCCTCCTCTCCTCTCCCCTCCTCTCTCCCCCTCTCCTCCTCTCCTTCCTCCCCTCCTCTCCCCCTCTCCTCCTCTCCTTCCTCCTCTCCTCTCCCCTCCCCTCCTCTCTCCCCCTCTCCTCCTCTCCTTCCTTCTCTCCCCCTCTCCTCCTCTCCTCCTCTCCTCTCCCCTCCCCTCCCCTCTCCCCCTCTCCTCCTCTCCTTCTCTCCTCTCCTTCTCTCCCCTCCTCTCCCCTCTCCCCCTCTCCTCCTCTCCTTCCTCCTCTCCTCTCCTCTCACCTTTTCTCTCCCTCTTCCCTGCTTGGTTCCAGGTCCCCAGTGTGTGCAGTGGGATGTAATTGGCTTCAAACTCGCAGTTTGGGTTCAGCAGCAGGCCCCTGAGATGGCCACGCAGTGCTGGCGGCCGGCCCTTGAAGGGCCCCAGGAAGACACGGCGAGAATCGTAATCGTTAGCATGAAGGTTGTCCCACACCAGAGGTGAGCGCTGTAGCACAGACTGCACCTCCAGCAGCGAATCAGCACTCAGCTCCCGTGAGATCACCTTGCTCCCTATTGGAGAGATGCACATATTAGCCAATCTAAAACAGCCGCGTGGCGGTGTTGTCCTGCTTGTTGATGAAGATTATTCTAGGTCAGCATGTTCACCTGTCCAGATGACCGAGATGCCAGGCAGCAGGTCCTCACCTACTGTCAGCAGGTACGGAGACTTGGACACGCTGGGAGAGCAGAGAGAGCCACAGTACTCTACCCACCAGGGAGGGAGAGAGAGAGAGAGAGAGAGAGAGAGAGAGAGAGAGAGAGAGAGAGAGAGAGAGAGAGAGAGAGAGAGAGAGAGAGAGAGAGAGAGAGAGAGAGAGGAAGAAAGAGATTAACAGAGGCAGATGGAGAGATATTGAGCGAAGAATCATACAACTGGCACACAACATTTTAGCATTTAAAACATAATATTACAACTGTCCAACACATATCCAGTTAAATGTTTCCATATTTGAGAATGTGAATATATAACTTGGCAGAGGTACATGGTGATTAACTACCAGTAGGGCAAAAAAGGAAGACGGACGGCTCCCCCAGAAAACAGAAGATCTCATTGGCCACAGACACTTGGGCATGAGCGAATGAGGAGAAGGCCTCCGTATCGGCATGGCACATGGAGTGGTCAATGTCATCGAACAGGACAGCAAAGGCCTGGCAGCCCAGTTCTGCCACCTAGTGGTGCGGAGGAGATCAAACGTCAGAAAGTGGAGCACGCTTTGGGCAATCTGTGGCACTTAGGGGAGTTGTGGAGCTAAAAGTGACAAATTTTAAAGTCAGAGTGGGACAGGCCTTAATAGGACACTGTTAAGCTAAATAATAAAGTAGGGTGTGCATGTGTGTGTGTGTGTGTGTATGAGAGTGTGTGGGGCTACACATCCACTTAAGGATGTAAAACCTAATAATAGTCCTTCTTCATGCCTCACAGTGATAGCTCCTGTGTGTGTGTGTGTGTGTGTGTGTGTGTGTGTGTGTGTGTGTGTGTGTGTGTGTGTGTGTGTGTGTGTGTGTGTGTGTGTATGCATGTGTGTACCTGTTGAAGTTTGCGCTTGAGCAGTGTCAGGTCAGAGGAGCTGGAGAAGACGATATCCTGACCAGGAGAGAGAGCGTACACAAACCTCAAACCCCTCCTCTGTGCCTCTGACACCAGGGCTTTCAACTGGGCTACAGGCCGAGAGAGAGGAGTGAAACAGAGAGTAAGGGAGGGGGGGGGATGCTGAAGGAATAGGTATAAACAAAAAGACAGAAAAGACCAAAATAATCCTGTACAAATAATCCGGTATAAATAATCCCATACCTTCCTCTTCTGCGGAGTACAACTCTCTCCAGAGCAGACGGTGCTTCAGGTCGTCTTTAGGACCATACAGGTATGTGTTCAAACCCCACCTCTGCATCCTGGTGTGTGGAAGAGAGTGAGAGAGAAAAGAGACGTGAGGGATCTATTTATCATTTGTATAAATAACTCAAATCACTGTCAGACGACTGTGAAAATGTGTCAAATCCTCCTAACCTAACCCCACCCACTCGCCTAGTGCCACACCCACTCCTCACAGGTCAACCCGATCTCGATCACCAGATTACCCATCAGCCCCATCAGCCTCACCCGATCCTTATCTTCCCACATATTCCACCCTCAGCCAGCACCTCTGTACCTCTGGGAGGCTGCATGTCTGCCTGAGTTACACACTCCGCCACTGGGACAACTCTCCTCTACCTCCTGGACTCTGCCTCCCTAATGCGAACTGGGACCGGACGACTAGAGGTGTGAGCTGGACCTGGCTCCACAGAGCTGGGATCTGACATACAGCCCCGTCCTCCGTTCATCTGTGCTCTGCTTGAGCCATATAATAAAACCTCTAGCAACACCCTCTCCGTTCATTATCATTGAAGGAACAAGTAGAAGGCATCGGAATTTTTATTATTGGTATTATTATTGTTGTTGATGTTGTTGTTGTTTTTATACACATTGTATTTATATAGAACTTTACAATAAACCAAAGATGATTACAGTAGTCAATACATACAGTACATATTATACAAAAAATATAGAGTAATATAAACATAATAATGCAGTAATAATATCATAAATGTTACAGAAAATTGAATTGTTATATGTGGGTTCATACATGTTAAGAGGAGCTGTGTAACCCATCTGAAGCCCTCTCCCCCCACAGGAAGGCTTCACAAGCACGAGAACACACACACACACACACACACACACACACACACACACACACACACACACACACACACACACACTGCACACGTCAGGTCCCTGAGCCCAGACAGTGGAAGGGATCCTGCTGGAGTCATCAATAATGGAGCAGGCCTGATCTCTCACACTCTGGATCAATAACTGTGGCTCAGACTGACCTCAGACCTGCACAACGCTGAGCGGGCCGAATGGAGTTGATGACTCGTGGGTTGTGCGAGACCCTTGCTAGGCAGCTCTGCACTTGAAAACTGATCCTAGACCTGTCATCGCCTGTGTTTACTACTTGGGAACAATAGATGGAGTACAGTAGAAAAACAATTTTGCAAATCAGTACTGTATGTTATATGAGGGTAGTACTACACATGCCTGAAGAATACAGCACTGACACGAGAGCACGAACTCGATTATGGAAGAAATACACAAGACAGTCCATGTCCATAAGAAGTATTAGGATGAAATATGTAAGGTGCGGTGTAAACAGGACACATCTGGATGGCTCTGTCTCAGTTCTGTCTCAGGACCGTCTCCATTTTGTCTGAGCTCTGTCTCCACTCTGTCTCAGTAAATAGAACAGCTTCATGGGTTCTGCATATTAGTGTTTGGCGATGCCTGTGTTGTGTGTGTGTATCAGTCTATTGAGCAGTGAAGGCAGATGCCCTACATACACTAGGGCTTCCTGATTTAGTACATGCTCTTTAAAATGTAAGGACTAAGACATAGACACACCCACCCTCACACACACACTGACATACATACACACACATAATCACTCACATAACCACACCTATGCCCTAACCCCCCCACACACACTCACATACACACACCTATATCCACACCCCCCACACACACATACACTGTATTTCTGTACTTTTTTGTGTAATGCACATTTCTGTCCCTGTCAGCCCAGTCTCTCTCTAGTTGTATCTCTCTCTCTCTCTAGTTGTATCTCTCTCTCTCTTATTGTATCTCTCTCTCTTATTGTATCTCTCCCTCTCTAGCTGTATCTCTCTCTCTAGCTGTATCTCTCTCTCTTTAACTGTATCTCTCTCTAAGTCTCTCCCTCTCTCCTTTACTATTAACCCTGGTCTCCGTGTCTGCGCTGGCCCGGTGCCACTCCCCCTCTGTTTCTCTGTCCTCCTGTGTGGGTCCAATGTTCCCTCTTCTCTTCTTCCTGTGCAGATGGTATCCTATAGATTTGTGCTCTTTACTCACAAACAAAACACACACACACACACACACACACACACACACACACACACACACACACACACACACACACACACACACACACACACACACACCCACTCACAAACACACACACACACACACACACACACACACACACACACACACACACACACACACACACACACACACACCCACCCACACACACACAGGTTCAGACTGAGGCTGTCTCAGGATGTTATGTGGAGAAAACAGCTAGGTGCTTTTCCCAACAGAGACGAGCACATGGAGATCACGTGGGCTGTCCAGAGGACTGGTGCAGTGGCGTCTCAGAGCACCAGCATCCAGGCAGCCAATCACCACGCCACTTCAGCGGGTGTCTCAGAGCACCAGCAGCCAGGCAGCCAATCACCACACCACTTCAGCGGGCCTCTCAGAGCACCAGCATCCAGGAAGCCAATCACCACGCCACTTCATGCCACAATTTACGAAAGACTGTAGGCAGGCTGAGAGACGTTGGCGAAGGTTAAAATTGCAAGTACATTTTAATATCTATAAAACAACATTGTAGAATTACTACAGTGAAGTGAAATCAGCAAGGAAAAACTACTTCTCTACCTTAATCGAGTTAAGGGCCTTGCTCAGGGGCACCTCAGTCATGGCCTCAGGTCTGGGGATCGAACCCATGACCCTCTGGTCACAAGACCAGTTCCCTACCACCAGGCCATGACTGCCCCGATACAAGCACTAATAGACTATCAATTCTTATATCAGTTACTTTAATATGTATTTTTTCCAAGAAGTTGACATGGTAACACTACTTGATGTGATTTCATCACTAAAATCCTCTATATGTGAACTGGACCCTTTACCAACATGCTTTATCAAGCAGATCCTGAGCTCATTAGTTAATGAAGTTCTAACGATTGTTAATCAGTCTCTGCAACTGGGAATATTCCCTAATATTTTTAAACTTCTATGGTTAAACCACTATTAAAGAACAGAAATCTTGATCCCACAATTCTCAATAATTATCAACCTATATCTAACCTTTCCTTTCTTAGCAAAATCATTGAAAATGTTGTGTCAATCCAGTTGAACGATTATGTCAAAGTAAATCAAATAAATGACACTTTTCAGTCTGGTTTCAGAGCTCTCCACAGCACTGAAACAGCACATGTTAAGGTAGTAAATGCCCTGAGATTGAATAAGGATGCAGGCAAACTCTCAGTCCTTTTTCTGCTAGATTTACGTGCCGCATTTGACACCGTTGATCATGAAATACTTCTTGATTGACTACAGAGCTGGGTAGGCCTTAGTGGCTTAGTCTTAGACTGGTTTAGATCGTATCTAACTGGGCATGATTACTATGTTGCATTAGGTATCTCTTTCTCCACACGTCAAAAAATAACTTGTGGCGTCCCCCAAGGATCAATTCTTTGGCCATTACTGTTCAACCTATATATGCTTCCGTTACCACATATCATTAACAAACATGGTATTAATTATCATCAATATGCAGATGACACTCAACTTTATATTTCTCTAGAACCTAAAGCCCTAAAATCAATTTGCTCACTGTTTGACTGCATAGATGATATACAGACATGGATGTCTGACAATTTTCTGCAATTAAATAAAGAGAAGACAGAGTAGGGGTGGGCGATATGGGAAAAAAATTGTATCACGATTTTTTTCATAAAATCACGATTTCGATTTTTTATCACAATCTTCCATCCAAAAAAAAAACAAAAAAAAAATTGGGGCTACAAAGCTTTCTTTTTAAGCAGATTTAAATGAATGATATTGCAATTTTCCATGTGCAAACATTGTAAACAAAAAATGTAAACAACACACGTGACACTGTGTCACGTAAGGCTACGCCCCCCTCTCCTAGCTGTCACTCCGGTTTCCCTGTTCCTCGTGTCTGTTGTTCCCTGCTCCTTGAGCCCGCCTTGTTGTGCCATGTCGTTATTGTCTTCACCTGTTTCCATAGTTGCCAGGTTTGCGGTTTTCACGCCAAATTGGGATTGTTTGAAAATCCAGCCGCAGTTAAAAATTCTGGGGTTGCGGGGTGCGGTTCTTTGGCTACTTTGAGTTGGGCCACCATGGGGGTTACAAGTCAACACAAAGAATCGAGTTCAGAACGCTGCTGCAAGGGTTCTGACCCGCAGGAGAAAGGGAGATCATATTACACCTGCACTCCACAAACTGCACTGGTTACCTGTCAGTTTTAGAATAGATTTTAAGGTTCTAGTGATGGTTTTTAAATGTCTTCATGGTCTTGCTCCTCTTTACCTCAGTGAAATTATGGTTAGATATGTACTAGTCAGGTCTCTCAGGTCTTCAAACAGTAATCTACTGGTGATTCCTAAAAGCCGATTAAAGATTGGTGAGGGTTTTTAGCCACTATGGCCCAAAGCTCTGGAATTTTCTTCCAGAAAAAAACACCAACAGCTTGTATTAATAGCATGTCAAGATTTGGGATTTGCACCATTCAATTATTAGAAACTCAGCTCACACAACACCACTACTGCTACTCACCTGGTACAGGTAAGGGAAGGGTCATGGGGTCACTATATGGGGTCCTGGGGTCAGTGCTATATAAATATTATTATAATAATATTACTATTACTATACAAATACTATATGCAAGTTGCACTGGATAAGACCAAATTTAAATTCACTTCTCTGTAAACATCCTGTTTTAAATTTAGCTCTCATGCCATTATTTCAACCCACACAACTTTCCTCCAACTCTCACTTTCAAATGGGCATAAAATGAATGTGTTCTTTCAGTCTTCCTCTATCTAGCCAGTGCAATCAGCTAACTCTTTAAATTACCACTATAATCATCACTTTACTAATCACCACTTTGTCATAGACAGTGGGAGGCTTTGTGAGTCATTGGGTTATCTGAGGGCATGAGGGCCTGTGAAACCATAGCTGACTGGAGATTTGCTGGCACCAGAACACACTTATCTCTATTGCACAGGGATCCAGTCAACTCCACTGCACAGAGACACAGTTATCTCCACTCCACAGGGATCCAGTCAACTCCACTGCACAGAGACACAGTTATCTCCACTGCACAGGGATCCAGTCAACTCCACTGCACAGAGACACAGTCATCTCCACTGCACAGGGATCCAGTCACCTCCACTGCACAGGGACACAGTCATCTCCACTGCACAGCGAAGCAGTCATCTCCACTGCACAGAGACACAGTTATCTCCACTGCACAGGGATGCAGTCATCTCCACTGCACAGGGATGCAGTCATCTCCACTGCACAGAGACACAGTTATCTCCACTGCACAGGGACGCAGTCATCTCCACTGCACAGGGACGCAGTCATCTCCACTGCACAGGGACGCAGTCATCTCTACTGCACAGGGACGCAGTCATCTCCACTGCACAGGGATCCAGTCATCTCCACTGCACAGGGATCCAGTCATCTCCACTGCACCGGGACCCAGTCATCTCCACTGCACAGGGATCCAGTCATCTCCACTGCACAGGGACACAGTCAACTCCACTGCACAAGGACGCAGTAATCTCCACTGCACGGGGACGCAGTCATCTCCACTGCACAGGGACGCAGTTATCTCCACTGCACAGGGACCCAGTCATCTCCACTGCACAGGGACGCAGTTATCTCCACTGCGCAGGGACGCAGTTATCTACACTGCACAGGGACCCAGTCATCTCCACTGCACAGGGATCCAGTTCTCTCCACTGCACAGGGACACAGTTCTCTCCACTGCACAAAGATCTAGTTATCTCTACTGCACATGGCTTTCACCACCACGTATGGCATCACAGCTTGAAACATACTGCACCAGCATGCTAGCAACACACACACACAGTCTGGAACACACTACAACAGCGTACAAGCAACTACATCCCGTACACACACTCACACATACAGCCTGAAACACACTGCAACGGCATTGCAAGCCACTACTCTCTATGTCACAATAAGTCAACATTCTGTTTTGTATGTTAATGGGATGCTGTACTGTATTTAAGGGCTGTAGTGTACTTAAAGGTGAGTACTCACCACTGAAAAAGCACCTTCCTCTGCTCCATAGACCAGGGTCTACCATAGAAACCTGCACAGAAGATGTGTTCAGATAAGATGTCACACACAAGCAGAAACAAACGAAACCTCACCAGCTAAGAAAACTCTAGAGGTGAATCAATGTACACAGTGTGAGCCTGAATGTGGAGGACATGGAATGTGAAAAAAGATATTTAATTATATATTAACAGAGTATATAGAGTGTGGAGTATAACTGTGCAGTATGGATGTTTAATATGAATATGGAGCATGTGGTGTATGAAGGACCAGGCAGTTTTGCTATTTTGTAATCATAGCAGGACAGATGCTGCAGGACAGATGAGGGGTAACAGTGCACAGGCAGGCTGACATTTCCCCCACGGGGGAGGATATTTAAAGAGCATCCACAGAACCAGCAATATGACATCAACCTGCATAAGCACGCTGGGCCAATTACACGCTCTACGCAGCATCAGAACGGAAAAGGTAACTGTGTGTGTGTGTGTGTGTGTGTGTGTGTGTGTGTGTGTGTGTGTGTGTGTGTGTGTGTGTGTGTGTGTAAGTGAAATCCTGTATGAATTGCTTGTATTTATACTTACTCTGTTGCTATTTACAGGTTTTTACAATTGCCTGGACACTAGTGTAATAATATTTAGTGAAACGTGATACTCCAATAGACAAACCTCAGCCAAGAGCTGCACAACTGTAAGCACATTCTCAAACCACTAAACACACTTTTCTACATTACACACAAATCTAACAATGTATCTGCTTTGCTGTTTACCACACCTGTGTCAGGTGTACTGACACCTAGGTGCTTAAATGTTAAATCAGTAATTTCACATAAGCACTAAAACCAAAAGAAAGTCAACTATTGAAGGCAATAATAAGTAAAGAAGGGAGAGAAAGGATGGGGGCGGAGCTTGTAGAAGAGGATGGGTAGTGAGAGCTGAGTTAGACCAGCAGGAGGACAAAGGCAGAGAGACGATGACCGAATTCATCAGATGAGACTTGAGGTTGACGATGAGATTCGAGGTTGACACTGAGACAGTCTGGACAGAGAGTTCAGCCCAACCTCAGCAGACAGGCTGTTACAACAGTAATTCAGACACATGGACTTTTCTCTACATTCAGCAATAAAACCAGAACCATGTCTCCTTCTATATGTACTACAGCAGAAGCTTCTGGTACCAATTCACTGCATTCCAGGTTTTGGCCAATAATGTCACACCTCAGAGAAATTCTGACTGTCCCTCAGTAATCACATAGTAATCAGGTCTCTTTATCAGCACAGAGGTGAAACTTCAAAGTAGGTCTATACAGTGTCTTTTTACATCTACATTTAGAATAGGTCTATACTACACAGTGGTGTCTGTTTTCAAAGAGTTTTACAAATGGATGCTGACACAGTCCTACATGGATTTGTCTTGGCTGGTGAGTCTGGGTTCACCCTATCAAAAGGAAGGAGAGAGAGAAACCTCACGGGCCACAGAAATGCTCAGAGTGTCCCAGACCAACATGGCGGCCACATCACAACATGTGCTGCAACCACGCAGAATAGGAGCCTCCATCGCCATGCCAACTGAGGTCACGGCTTTCACGGCCCACATGCTTACATTTTTAGACCCACTACACACCATCTTCACAGAAAAAAGACACTGATGAGTTACAGTCAACTGGGACAATGTTTCTGCTCCTAAACAGCTTTCATAACCATTCACAGTTTCACACCAATACCAGCACACTGTGTCCCTTAACCTCACTGAGGAGTTTTTACCAGCAGGGCAGTGGAAGCTCTCCATCTCCATCTCCATCTCCACGTCAGGACACACCACATGGAGGACACCTGTGACCAAACTGATCCAGGGTCTGTGTGAGGACGGACGCTCCATTCAAGAAGATTCTTGTCTCGCTGTCTTGTGGGACAGGACATGTCTGACATGTGGACAAAGTGCTGTGGCCTCAACCAGTGAGGACAA
Source organism: Brachyhypopomus gauderio (assembly GCF_052324685.1). Taxonomy (NCBI): domain Eukaryota; kingdom Metazoa; phylum Chordata; class Actinopteri; order Gymnotiformes; family Hypopomidae; genus Brachyhypopomus; species Brachyhypopomus gauderio. Next base: position 201,221 of record NW_027506877.1, on the reverse strand, counting down.
GAGAGATGATGCTAATGTGGTTTAAATTCATATTTTAAATGTTTTGCTGTTCTACTATATGCAATATGTGTACTGTTTATGTACTATATTCTATTCAGCATTATCTATTCTGAATTCCAATTGAAAACATTTGGAACTACATAGATTTATTTTACAATGTGGAGAGAATGTTAAAAATCCACTAATGTGCAGTATTTGCTGTGAGTGTTTACTTAATATATTCATGTAGTACATCCATGTATACTCTTACAATATCTAAAAATCAAACCCAGATTATATAAGTAGAAAATCAATATATATATATTTATTGTGTGTGTGTGTTTGTGTGTGTGTGTGTGTGCGCGCGCGTGCGTGCGTGTGTGTGTGTGTGTGTGTGTGTGTGTGTGTGAATGTGAATTTGAAGGTATTCTGCTGCATGTGTGGATGTGAGTGTGTGAATTGTGTGTAGAATCTTTACAAAATGAGCCAAAAGCACGCTTAAGCAATAGAAGAACTGTGTAATGCACTGGGCAGAATAAAATTGGCTGCCATAGTATACTATAAATTAAAAACTAGTTATGCTATGACAAATTACAAGGTAACAATACCATTGCATGTGGTCTTATTTCATGTTGACTATATTGGTCAGATAAAATGCATAGTCGATTAGCCAGAACAGCAAATGCGAATGAAGGAAACGTTAATGATCCACGCGCACTGAAGTGCCATTTCATGCACAGAATGAGAATCACAGTTTGCTACGTTAGGACAGTGAGCAGCTTACCCTCAACCACCCCACACAAAAACTCGTCTCTCTTCTCCATTATTTCTCAAAATATCGTGTGGCCCAAAACGAGAGAAGGCTTGTGTGTTCGAGTAGCCGGAGCCCTCCACACACTACGTCGCTTTCGCTGTTTCTATCTCCGTCCGACTCGCTGGTTGGACGTTTCAGCGTCGCATCCTCCCAACGCAAAACATCTCTGAAAGGCTCAATGTATTGAAGTGTGCTTGACTTCCCTGAGACTGAATTCAAATGCAACCTATTAATAAAAAATACAGAGGCTTGTCGTCAGTTTATTTATTCGCAAACTAAACGTGTAACCGGTAGTGATGAGCTTTGTCTACTCTTGGGTGTCTTCTGAGCTGGACTGAACGCTGATCACAGAGCCCTACACCACCTAGCGAGCACTGTTTATAAAGACAGTTCACTTTTAAACATAACGACCCATTGAGAATAAAAACAATAATTACAAAATAAACATACAGGTTTCACGTCAACATGCTTCAAGTCAACATGCTTGTGAAACATCACTAATTTACAGGACGTTGGGCAAAAAAACACCCTGCAATGCTGACATGGGGGAATTGTGTCTTGTTGCTTGGTTACAAAGTGTCAAAGACCACATACATGGAAACGGGCTGGAGGACACGGACAGGTTGAACTTAGGGACATTTTTTACGATCTTTTACAGATCTTTTTTAAGAAGATCCCGAGTTGACTTTCGACGAGCGGAGTCTCCATTAACACAACAAAATGAAAAAGAAGAAGAAAGGCGAGTCCGCGCGCCAGCAGGAGGGCGCGAGCGCAGCGGCAGGGCGCTCTGTGGAGGCGGAAGAAGGAGCGAAGTTACAGGAAGAGTGAGGCAGGCCAAATGGATTTAAAGTGTGGCTCAAATACGCGCGTTTGTCTTTGTTTTTGACAACACCATGTGTGTATCTATGATTCACAGATACCAATCGCTGACTGAAACACTCAGTGCTCTCAAGAGGAGGGCGGGACAACTGTATCCTGAAAGAAAACAGACACACGCACGCACACACGTGCACGCACGCAAACACACACACACACACACACACACACACACACACACACACACACACACACGCACGCACGCACGCACGCATGCACACACACGCACGCAAACACACACACACACAGACACGCAAACACACACACACACACACACGCAAACACACACCACAACACACACACACCCTCTGTCACATAAGCAAACTGTAAATTTGACAATTTAACTCAATCAACTCCAGCCGTAGAGACAATGAGTTTCTACAGAATGAGTTCAATCAGACACGCATGGAGAGTGTGAGTACCCACAGACACACACACACCGCTAGTGGGGTAGGTTGTAACAAAGGAACACCATGTATTTGACATCAACTCACGAGGGCTGTGATATTTGAATTGAGGTTTGAATTGGTGCCATTTGTAGTAAACAAATGTCTGTACTTTGTATAAATGTTTGAGACACTAGCTCAAACATTCAGTGAGGTACAGGTGCTGAAGCAAAAGGTGTTACAACCATACCCGGTCTCCCCCTAATGCCAGAGGCTGGTTCTTAGGTCTGTGTCTGAAACGTGATGGCACTGACACACTCTCACGTCCCTGCAGCAAGAGTTCACGTCCTACATGTCCGAGCAGACGCAGAAGCGTGAGAGCATGATCGCTGCCCTGAGTGACCAGAGTCAACAGGAGCTGCAGGAGCTCGGCAGACAGAGAGAGGAGACAGTGCAGAAATATGAGGAACAGGCCAGCGGTGTGTGTGGGCTACGGGGTTTCAGTGGGTGGAGGTTGAAGAGGGATAGGTGTGTGTGTGTGTGTGTGTATGGCTGTATAAAATGTGAGGAACATGTCTGTCTGGTGTGTACCAGGATTCATGCAGATAATTTTAAATACAGGAAGCCACACAAAACTGTATTAATGTTGTTGTCTGGTATGTGTGTGTATGTATGTGTGTGTATACAGGACTAAAGAAGAAGATTTTGGAGAAGAAAAATGAGTTGGCTCTGCTTAACCGTGAGATAGCTGAACTCAGGGAATTTAAGGTAGCCATGGAAACTTATTTTTTCTATGCTTAATGTTTCCACCTTACCTACTTCTATTTATTTGCCTTTATTTAGCAATACATACATACACACACCTGCTTGAAAGTGTGAACCACCTAAATATGTTCATTGTTTTCAAAAACAAATATAATCAGACCTTCCAAATAAGGGACACAAAAGATTTATTATTTATTCAACAAATGTAATTTCTCTCTCCAAAAACAGAAAATCTGCCAAGTGCAAAAGTATGTGAACTCTTAGTAGTTTGTGGCACTTCTTTTTGCAGCCATTACTTCAACCAAACATCTTCTGTAACCACAACAGAGTGGCTCACATCTGCTTTTGGGGGATTTTTGCCCACTCCTCCTTGCAGAACTCAACCAGTTGAGAGATGTTGGAGGGACATCTGGCTTGTACCGGCCATTCTGATCTTGCCACAGTATTTTTGTGGGATTGAGATCCGGACATTGACTGGGCCATTCAAGAGTGCTAATCTTTCTCTTAAGCCATGCCCTGGTAGTTTTGCTGGAATTCTTTGGGTCGTTGGCTTGTTGCATAATCCATGTGTGTCCAAGCCTCTGATTGTTGGCAGGAGATTCTGGTCAAGAATTTGTTGATGGTCCTGGAAAATGATGGTTCCCTGGATAATATGGAGTCGTCCAGGTCTGGAGGCAGTAAAGCAGGTCCAGACCTTCACATCTCCACCACCATGTTTCACTATTAGGAGGAGGTTCTTCTCATTATATGCAGTGTTGACTTTTCTCAAAACATGGCACCTGTGAATGTGGCCAAATTATTACATTTAGAATTAATCTGTCCAGAGCACTGACTTCAACAAGTGCTCTCTGGCAAAGTTTAAACATGCAACTTTGTTCTTTCTTGAGAGCAGATGCTTCCTTCTAGCAACTCTCCCATGAATGCCGTGTCTATTGATTATTTTCCTGATTGTAGACGTGTACATTTATCCCAGATGCTGCCACAGAGGTCTACAACTCTGGAGGTGATGTGTGGGTTGGCCTTTACCTAAATTATTATTGTTCTGATGCTTCTTGGTGTGAGTTTTGATGGCTGTTCACATCTGGGCAGAGTTGTGGTGACACTGAGTGTCCTCCATTTGTAGATGATTTGTCTTACAGTGGATGGATGGAGCTGGAATATTTTGGAGATGGTCTTGTAGATGTTTCCAGACTGATGGGCCGTCACCTTCTTCTTCATGGTGTCCTCAGATGTCTCCTTTCCTCTCTTGTTGATCTGTGTGCTTTACGCAGATCAGGGTCGGTTTCCTCTCCCTTTTAATCAGTGTGACTCAAATCTTTTCCCAGGGATCTCTCATTTGATTGGTGTGTTTAATTGATTACTTAAGCACTCATGTGTTTCACCTGCGTCTTTTACCTAATTGACTTTACCAGTGCAGCTGTGGTTCATTTACTTTTGTACATGCTCTGATTCCATGTTTCATGTAGTCTGCTGGCAACTCACACATTTCCCTCAAAACAAGTAAATGGAATTGATGAACGTGTGTGTGTGTGTGTGTGTGTGGTGTGTGTGTGCGCGCGTGTGTATGTGTGTGTGTGTGTGTGCGTGTGTGTGCGTGTGTGTGTGTGTGTGTGCGTGTGTGTGCGTGTGTGTGTGCGTGCGTGTGTGTTGTAGACTCTGCAGCAGGACCAGTTGGGTCGTATAGCTGAACTGGACCAGGAGGTGTCAGCCATGCGCTGCCGTCACTCTGACGCTCTGCAGGCTCTGAAGTCTGACTTCCTGATGGAGAAGGAGCGCTACGAGGCCCAGGCCAAACACAAGGTGCAGGAGCTCACTCTCGCCGCCAACAGGGTGAGTTTGGTACTACACACCAGAGTCCTCAAAAAGCTGCAACTGGTCATTCATAAGAGTAACACACCTAGGTAATAACAAAACTTTTACATTTGCACACATCTATATGCACACACACTCACACAAATATACACATGCATGTATATGTTATATACAAGGCATGTATATATAGAATACATTCTTTATTCCTTTACAGTCTCATTATGACTTTCAACATTTTATTCCATCTCTTCCTCTCTCTCTCCCTCTGCATCATTCTCTTTCTCTCCCTCCCCCTCTCCATCCCTCTCTTTCTCTCCTAGGAGGCATCTCGCTGTCTTCTCACTCACGTGCAGGACGTGACTCAGGAGAACCAACGTCTGCGTGAGGAGCTGCAGCAGTTGATTCAGAGAGCTAATGCACTGCGCAGCCACCAGACGGCGCTGCAGACTCAGCACAGACAGCTGCTTCTGGAGAGAGAGCATATACAGCGCCTGCGCACCTCCACAACACAAGAGGGCGCTGGCACTATGAACACTACCAAAGGAGCAGCTGCTACCAACTGAACTGAACTTTAGGTCTTATGTTCCTCAAATTGACAACATAATCACTGAAAATGAAACTTAAATTGCCAAAAAGTTTCAAGTGATGTGTATTCATTCAGTGTTATTATATAAAGCACACTGCATATAATGCATGATAATGACTGGCTTTTTACAACGTTAAAAAAGGTTGACAAAATAATAGTTTTGAATTTAAGCTATTAGCTTGGTACACTAAGTAAAAGAGTCAATTTGAGACACAAGGTTATGGTTGTGTCTCTAGCACTGGCCTGTTACGGTGAAATTCAATGCATCATTATCATACTTTGTGTAAATCAGAACGTCTATCTCTTGTTAGCGCAAATATCAATGAAGTGAAAGTAAAACTAAACCATTTAGAATTTCACTTGGAAGACATTAGTGGACATGAAGTACCTATGAGAAGACGAGAAACGAACTTTACAGCCTTCTAAAAACCAGTAAAGAGGAAAGTAAAGGTAAGCAGTTCTACTTCAGCGTGCAGTAGCTCATCATTCAGATATTTTGATACATGCGTAAAGAAAGCATATCAGGTTCGTTATAAGGATGGTGTTATTTCCCTCGGTTATTTCCCACGTGAAGAGAAGTTCGGTGTAGACCTGGAGATGCATGCATAGCTGCTGCGTACACATCTCTGCTAACAGATGGTACCGTGTATACGTCTTAAATGCTGATATTGTTGCAATATGAACTGTCTAAATAATTCATTCTGTGCTCAATTGGTTTTCTGAAAATGGTACATTTTCGTGAATAACAAATTAATGAGGTGAGTAAACGTATGAATTCTGGGAGTGTTTCCCTAAAGCCTTAATACCCTGAAATGTACGAAGTGAGTAGGCCTATAAAGAATTTGACCACAACCTACGACCAGGTATGGAAGATTATTCTTAGCGAAAATATATTCTTCGATTTCAACATGTAACCATTTCTCATCAAATACAGGAAAATGAGGCCAAACGGCGTAGCCTGTAAAAGAAAATTTAAAATAGGCCTGCGGTTCAAAGGACGATACCATTTATGGAAAGTCACTGGGTAAAATCTTTCTAAAGCGAAGCTTTACAAACTAATAGCGATGACACTGCACTGTAAAAACGAAAAAGTTGAGAGAACTCAAAATTTCAAGGCAACTTACTGCACTCGATTTTAGAACTCTTAAGTTTAAGAAATTCACTCAGTTGAGTCAACTTATTATTTCTTGTTCCAATTATTTCTTTTTTATATAAAAGTATATAAAAAGGTATATAAACTTTAGATTTTAAGTATTGCCTACAAATAATTCCAAATTATTCAAGTTATGCAAACTTATTATATCTTGTTCAGATAATTTATCTTGCCCATGTATATGAACCACAAAATGTAAGTTTTACATACCAAGAGTTCCAAATTAATTTTTTTTTATTATTATTATTTTTTTCATAGCCCGCGCCGGGAGAAGGGCGCAGGTGGAGGGGGGTACTCCTCCTCTTCGGACTCCTCCTCGGACTCCCCCTCTCCAAACTCCTCCTCCGGGGTCGACGCGGGAGCGCCGACTGTGCAGGCGCCTGCCCTCAGAGGTGAGAGGGCGCGGGAAGGAGAGGGGTTTCACTTCCTCCACATGTGCACCACCCCCTGGTAGAGCTCCGCTTTTAACGCGGGATCCTCGGTCACTCGGACCCCGCGTAGCATGAAGGCGCACACCCGGTCCGACTCCAGCTGCTCCGGTGTAGGGGCGGCGTCTCGGCGCGGTGGAGGGGAAGAAGCGCGGTGATGCCACTTACTGGTGTCTCAGACGGCTCGTCGTTCTGTGATGCTGGGCGGCGACAGACGGACGAGACACAGAATCCGTATTTGGTGTAACAGACGTCACTTTTATTTCTACAAATATTGCGCAATAAGCGCACGAATAACACACACGTACGCACAACGTGTAGACTTAGACAACGACGAGCACAGGACACTGCGCGAGCGCACATTAAGTAGACAAACCACCAGTGCCGTTTCAAGGTATTTGGGGGCCCCAAGCAAAGACACCAACCGGGGCCCCCCCAACCTCCACACCAGAAATCTCATGCCCAAACCCCCCTCCGGCCAAAAAAAAAAACATATCTGGCCGCAGTCCAGCTTCAAGAACCACAGCATATACACCTCAAACTAACTACTTTACAAATTTACTACTTGTAGCTGAACATAGCAGATTTAAGTATGGGATTACCCGGGACGTATATATTGTTTTTAGCCTACCTGCTGCTAAATTACACCATTTGTACAGGTAGGCCTAATTTATCCAGTGTAAATCATCACTTACCACTGTCTTGTGTTTTTTGAGGGGTGGGCATAGATTAATTTTTTTAATCTAGATTAATCTCACTGAAATCTTGAAATTAATCTAGATTAATCTATATTAAAATGGCTCATATGCGTGCTACCCAAGTAATGACTAAAAGTCAGTTTTTGAGATAGGATTTCTTAATACAGAGGGTGCATTAGACCAGGGGCTCATCTCCTGTTTCCAAAATGCATCAATGACTGCTTGAGGAAGCTGTTCTACTTTGATACTTGAAGAAAAAAAAAACATGCTCAATTAAATGTAGGCTACTCGTGTTCAACGGTTTATTCAGTTAAACATGAATTTGTAAGCCTACATACTGTATATTAAAAGGGGTTGATAACATGTTTATTCAGCTAAACATGATATTTGAAATGTAAGCCAACATTTAGTACATTTAATCTCACGGACATAATTTGGGGGGGACTTTTTCAAAAGCCGGTTTGGTCCTCTGAAGTTTTAACGGTTAAAAATAAATATTTAAATAGCGACGAATCTAGCGCTAGGACCATGCAGAAAACGACCGCTCCGAGCTCCGCTCCGGTAATATTTTACGTTCCTAAAAATGAATTTTCCATGAAGCAAACCTGGCGACTTCGTGGCTGCATCCATGTAAACACACGTACGATTTTTAATTCACAGGTTTGAAAACTCGTTCTCGCCCCTACTGTGCAATTTGGTTAGGAATACAGCCGAGCTAAACTGTCAAGTTGAAAGTCATCATAGTTTGCTTACCCATTTAGTAGATATATTAACGGCGATAATTTTTATATCGCCCGATAAGAGTATCAAATTAACGAACGCCGTTAACGGCCCACCACTAGTTTTTTGTGTTCCTCTTCCTTCTTTTGTTTTCTCTTTTGGCTTCCTGATGGATAAATTCGCTTCATGGTTAAGTTTCATATTTGCCGGCGTCTAAAACTTGGCTGTCTGCCAGGACAGTGTCTGCCTGCCTTAAGCAGCTGGTGGGAGGGGCCCCTTGAGGGGGATTCTGAGAACAGTGTCATTGCTCATGACTTTGAGAATGTAAAGGGGGGCTCACACAGTTTGTCGCTGCATTTAATTCTTAACCTGTTGTTGTCTGGGGGCCCCAGGCCAGCTTGGGGCCCCAAGCAATTGCCTGGTTTGCCTGCCCCATCGCGACGGGCCTGCAAACCACATTAGCCCCACGTGATTACGAGACGATTCACAGGTGAGACTTATTAATCACACGACATAACCATAACCACGGAGATCCACAGACGCAGACAAAGCACGTGGACAACGTTGACACACGCCCAAAAGGGAGGGGCCGGGGTCCTCAACGTGACAGAGAGAGAAAGATTCTAACAGGAATAGACATACAGGGAGTGAACCATGTTCAGAATGTTCTGACTGAGGGTCACAGACAGTAAATCACAAATTCCCTTACACTAAGTTCTAGTGTTATGAAGCTTTTGGTAAACACACTCAGGTTAGTGCAGACCTGGACATTGTACGGCCCGCGGCCCACATCCTGTCCTCTGACCATCTCTGGCTCCGGCGCGCCTGGAACGTTGATAAGTTTTAAGTCAAAAGTAAATGTGACTACAAGACCAGTGATTGGTGTGTGAAAGAAAACTTCACTGCTTTTGAAGGCAACGGTTTTGTTTTTTAATTTCTCATCTGTCTGGTCAGTGATTTCCTTTACACTTATTACTAATAGTGGTCAATACATATATGCAACTTTCATGCTTGGTGTCGCCGTGCTGGGTCCGTGGGCTGACGTGGCAACTTCCAAGTCAGAGACTAAGAGACCAGCTGGCGTCTCCATTCTGGATAAGAGCGAGGTCACCCTAGGAACATCAAGTCCCGGGAATGGGCCGAAGACGTCCAGGGGAAAGACAATATATTTCTAAGGCCTACTGAGCCATACCAGGCACTGGTAGGCTTCAGTGTCCTACTTACATGATTAACACACATAAAGAGCACTAGCGTATACATTTATCATATGACTATTGTGATTAACATAAAGCCAAACCACAGCGCTTTGAATAAAGAGAAGCAGCACCGGAGTCTCGCTCTCACTTGCAGTAGCAATTCTGGGACAGCAGTGCTGCACTCAGTATGGCTCAATGTGCAGCACTTGAGATCTGGACATGTGGGCTTAAATGCTACAGGTGATTAGATTTGTTTCCTTTCTATCTTTAATTTCTTTTAACATTTTCTTTTTGTCTTATCATTGCTTCCTTTAAATGTTTCTTTTTATTTATTCTTTAAAGCACTTTAAGTTGCATGTATGTATGAAAGGTGCTATACAAATAAAGAAAGTGTGTGTGAGGGAGTGGGCGTCTCCCTTGCACACTGGGCCCGGCTCACCGTGAAAGATACCTCTTGAACTCTCTGAGGAGATGTATTATTTCCAGTCAGAAAATTGCTGGTTGGATAAAAATAACTAAGCCAAAAATTGACATGCGTATAAATAATTTCAGGCAGCACTTTGATAAAATAATTATGCAAGGAACATTTTGGCCTGTTGTATGTGTTTCCTGAGTGATGTGATTCCTTCTATTAAGAGTTAATAAAGGAGGAAGAAGGAAACAACAGAATCTTCATCATCACAATCAGGAGACAGAAGGGGCAGCATGACTGAAACATCAGAGTGTAAGTTACACACCTCACACACACATGAATGAAATACTGCCTGTGTGTTAAAGAAATTTCCTCTCCTTCAGCTTTTCCTTGTTAAGTTTCAGAGCTTGAGATTAAAGTCTGAGGTGGTGGTTCTGAATCCGCGATAATGAAGGAAGACACACATAGTCATATTTCTAATTATCTACATTTCAAAGAGTCCTAGAGTATTTAAGAACAAATGTGTGAAGATTATTCAAATACATTTAAAATATAGATTAAGAATAAATTATTGTTTCTTCCTGTTTCCTTTCTTATCAGTCACACGTGACTCCAGCAGCCTCCTGTCTGAGGATCAGTTCATGTGTTCTGTCTGTCTGGATGTGATCACTGATCCAGTCACCACTCCATGTGGACACAACTTCTGTAAGACCTGCCTCACACAATACTGGGACAACAGTCTACACTGTCTGTGTCCACTATGTAAAGAGACATTCCCAAAGAGACCTGAACTCAAGATTAATACAACACTGAGAGAGGTTGTGGATCACTTCAAGAAGAAAAAATGGCCTGATAAACCTGATATTCTTTGTGATGTCTGCACTGGAGTGAAGTTGATGGCTATAAAATCCTGTCTGGACTGTGGTGTGACATTTTGTAAGTCTCATCTAGAGCCCCATAATAATGTTCCGAAATATAAGAAACACAAACTATTAAACCCTGTGGAGAACGTGGAGGACTACATATGTCAGAAACATGAGAGACCCCTGGAGCTGTTCTGTAGAGAAGACGAGATGTGTGTGTGTCAGTTCTGCACTGAGACAGACCACAGGACTCACAACACTGTTACCATAGAGGAGGAGAGTGGAGAGAAAAGGGTGAGACACTAACACTGGATAACATCAACATTAAACACAACACAGATTTATAAAAGACATATAAAAAACGTCAACATAAAAGAAATATAAAAAACTACATTTCATATGTGTAACACGGTGGGTGTTGCACAATCACTGGGCAGACACGTATGCTGAGGCAGCAGATCTTTAGCCAATCAGGATTTACTTTGAACAGAAGATACTTTAACAGAACGAGACCAACACGGCATGACAAATGAAATAAGATACACCAAACAAATAGTAAAACAGAAAATACAAGGAACTCCAAAGACAAGACTAACTGACTGTAACACGTAAAGACATTTAATAAACAACTAACACGTTAAACACTGTTAGACAGGACACTAAACGCTAGAACAAGCAAACATTTCTACACATGTAACCTACTAAACACGTACAAACACTACCAAATTACACATAAGGTAATATACAACCAGACAAGACAAACCAAGAACTAAACAGAAAACTTACTAGAACACAACAAACCCGGAAAACCAGACAAACAGCAGGAATTACATTTACATGAAACCATGAACCCAAACACACCACAAACAGAACAATATCTAACACAACATGCAATACTTACAAAGGTAACAGTGACTAAGATTAGTAAACACCCGGCACGAGACATGATTGACAAGGGGGCGGGGCTAGACGTAACAATATGTAAAATATTAAACACATTTTCTGTTTTCCTCTCTGCCTCCAGACACAGCTGGGGAAGACACAGTCGGAGGTCCAGCAGATGATCCAAGAGAGACTGAAGAAGATGGAAGAGATTAAACAATCAGTAGAGCTCAGAAAGGTGTGAACAGTTTAAATACAGTTTTGCAGAATTTTATGAAAACTAGTGCTAAATTAATCTAAATTTCAGATCACCTTTGCTTGATTTTAGTTTACTTTTCAATTAAATCTCTTCTTCCATTAGAAAAGCACAGAGAGAGAGATTGCAGACAGCATTGAGGTCTTCACTGCTCTGGTGCGCTCCATTGAGAGAAGCCAGGCTGAGCTGCTTCAGATGATGGAGGAGAAGCAGAAAGCAGCAGAGAGGCAGGCTGAAGGACTCATTAAAGACCTGGAGCAGGAGATCACTGAACTAAAGAGGAGAGACAGTGAGCTGGAGCAGCTCTCCCATACTGAGGACCACATCCACCTCCTACAGGTCAGTGTTCCTCTCTCTGCTCAGAGACAACACAGCACATCACAGGACAACCCAACCCATGCTGAGGGGTTTCTCCTCTCTCCTGCTATACTGTAGATCTACCCAACCCTGAACAGCCCTCCACATACCAAGAACTGGACTGACATCAGTATCGACACTGAGGTGAATGTGGAGAAAGTGAGGAAAGTTCTCTCTCAGCTTCAAGAAATTCTGAATAAGAAACTCAGTGAAACACTGAATATTAAGTTGAAAGAAGCAGGTGAGAAGTTTTCCTATTAAACATATTTTCCAGGTACAAGTCTCTAACAAGAAATCTGTGACCAACAGCTATAATGCAATATAAGCTACATTCGCATTACAGGTAACATTGTTCACTACTGACTTTTTTACTCAAATCAGATTTGCATATGTTGCTAGTTCATATTCATAATCGTAAGTGACCTGTATTTTTTTTGTAATGTGAACACATATGTATCCTGAAACTACATGAATGTGCACAAGTCACCTGCATCACAAGCAACAAACATTATTATATAAAGTCTTGTAGTATTAAAACAGGCTAATTGGACATGCTAATAGCTCATGCATTCATTGTGATTTGCTCTGGAGGCCAACAACCACTTGATCATATCTGTACATGATCAGGTTGAGAAGGTAAACACAGATTCTGCTCCTGTTAGTGTCACACAAACTGTGGTCACGGTTGTTATTCTCCAATGTTGCTTTGGCAACAGCATATAACCAAAAGCCACAAGAATTCAGATCTGACTGTTCTTATTGAAGTCTCATAACCTCCCACATTATTGTACTGATTTCATTTCATTCTCATTCAAGTCGCACAGCTACGAATCAGCTATGAATCTGATTACAGATCACATTAAAAAGTGATTCAAATCTCATTTGAAAAGATCAGATTTATGTGTCTACATTGCCTGACAAAGATCTAATTTGTGTCACAGTAATGAAAAAAATCACTAGGATTGTTTATATGAACATAGCGTAATAAATTATATAGAATTACAGAATAGTGAAGATGTTTTTTAGTCCAGTGCTATAAAATTTCTTTAATATCACTTTTCCTAAAATTCAGTCAGCACAGAATTGAAGAGGAGTCAACAGTATGCAGGTACAGTGTGATTTCTAATCTTTCTTTTTTAATTTGAATAACTGTTATCTAAATTTTTTAGTTTATCCTAACACTAATGCAACTCATAACCATATAAACTTGTATTAATTGTGGTTGTTGGACTATTCGCTTCATTTGTTCTATAGTTTGCTACCAATATATGCAACATATGCTACCAATCCTGCTTGTCAGTTTTATGCAATATATATGCTAGCGGACCACCCAATGGAGGATGGGTTCCCGTTTGAGTCTTGGTCCTCCCAAGGTTTCTTCCTAATCTCTGCCATCTTAGGGAGTTTTTCCTCTGGCTGGCTCATTAGGCATCTGGACCCATACAATTGTAAAGCTGCTTTGTGACAACATGTGTTGTAAAAAGCACTATATAAATAAATTTGACTTTGACATACACTGCTCAATGAAATAAAGGGAACACTTAAACAACACAATGCAACTCCAAGTCAACCACAAATCTGTGAAACCAACCTGTTCAGTTAGGAAGCGACACTGATTGTGAATCAATTTCACCTTCTGTTGTGCAAATGGAACAGACAACAGGTAGAAATGAGACGTAATTAGCAAGACACCCTATAAAGGAGTGATTCTGCAGGTGGTGACCACAGACCTTTTCTCTGTTCTCATCTTTTCTGGCTGATGTTTTGGTCACTTTTGCATTTTGTCAGCTCTCTCACCATAGAGGTAGCATGAGGTGGTGTCTACAACCCACAGAAGTTGCTCAGGTAGTGCAGCTCATCCAGGATGGCACATCAATGTGAGCTGTGTCAAGAAGGTTTTGCTGTGTCTGTCAGCAGTGTCCAGAGCATAGAACAGAACACCAGGAGACATGGAGGGGGCCGTAGGAGGGCAACAACCCAGCAGCAGGACCACTAACTCCTCCTTTGTGTAAGGAGGAACAGGAGGAGCAGGTGCCAGAGCCCTGCAAAATCACCTCCAGCAGGCCGGTAATATTCATGTTTCTGCTCAAACTGTCAGAAACGGACTCCATGAGGGTGATATGAGGGCCCGACATCCACAAGTGGGGCTTGTGTTTACAGCCCAACACCGTGCAGAGAACACCAAGATTGGCAGATTCACCACTGGTGCCCTGTGCTCTTCACTGATGAGAGCAGGTTCACAATGAGCACATGTGACAGAGTCTGGAGACGCCGTGGACAACATTCAGCATGACCGTTTTGCAGTGGGTCAGTAGTGGTGTGGGAAGGCATTTCTTTGGCGGGTCACACAGACCTTCATGTGCTAGCCAGAGGTACCCTGACTGCCATTAGGTACAAGGATGAGATCCTCAGACCCATTGTGAGACCATATGCTGATGCAGTGGGCCCTGGGTTCCTTCTGATACATGACAATGCTTGGCCTCATGTGGCTGAAGTGTGTCAGCAGTTCCTGCATGATGAAGGCATTGATGCTATGGACTGGTCTGCCCGTTCCCCAGACGTGAATCCAACCAAGCACATCTGGGACACCATCCACCAACTGCATGTTGTACCACAGCGTGTCCATGAGTTGACAGATGCTTTAATCCAGGGGTGCCCACAAGTTTTCAGCTTGCGAGCTACTTATAATATGACCAAGTCTACCTTGGCGAACGTAATTTGTTGAGCGGGGGGGGTGGCTAACGTAATTTGTTGAGCAGATTGCAGATTGGCTACCGTCAATGTCAATCAAAATACAACCGTCAGTGCAGATGTGCGATTCATCTACTACTTTTTAATGTCACGCGATCTATGCACATTTCTTCGAGATCGACCGACACTTCCTTCGCGTGGTCGATCGCGATTGACGTAATGAGCACCCCTGCTTTAATCCATGCCTGGGAGGAGATTCCTCAGGAGAAAATCCACTGCCTCATCAGGAGCATGCCCAGGTGTTGTAGGGAGGTCATACAGGCACCTGAAGGCCACACACACTACTGAGCCTCATTTTAACTTGTCCTGAGGAATTTCCACTAATGTTGGATCAGCCTGTCATTTGATTTTCCACTTTAATTTTCAGAATGATTCCAAATCCAGACCTCCATGGGATAATAATATTGATTGAAAATGGATCATTTTTATGTTTTGTTCTCAACGCATTCTACTATGCAGTCATGGTCTGGTGGTAGAGAACTGGTCTTGTGACCAGAGGGTTGTGGGTTCGATTCCCAGGCATGAGGCCATGACTGAGGTTCCCTTGAGCAAGGCACCTAACCCCAACTGCTCCCCGGGCTAGGGCTGCCCACCGCTCTGGGCACGTGTGAACCACAGCCCCCTAGTAATCACTTGTGTGTGTGTGTGTGTGTGTGTGTGTGTGTGTGTGTGTGTGTTCTAACTGCATAAATGTGTAAAAATCACAATGGACAAAATATGGTACATAAAAAAAAGATTTTCAGATCTAGGATGTTATTTTAGTATTCCCTTTATTTTTTTGAGCAATATATTTTGACCAAAGATAATGAGATAATGGATAATGAGGGTGTTATTATGTAGTTTATGATTATGTACATTTAACACACTGTATGTTTCTCTCAGTGGATGTGACTCTGGATCCTGACACAGCTCATCCCAGACTCATCCTGTCAGATGATGTAAAACAAGTGACATGTGGAGACACAAAACAGAATCTCCCTGACAACCCAAAGAGATTTGATTGTCCCATTGTCCTGGGAAAGGAGGGGTTCTCATCAGGGAGATTTTACTATGAGGTTCAGGTCAAGGGGAAGACCAAGTGGGATGTAGGAGTGGCCAGAGAGTCTGTTAACAGGAAGGGGAAGATTACACTGAATCCTCAGAATGGATTCTGGACTGTGTGGCTGAGGAATGAGAATCAGTATAAGGCTCTTGCTGGTCCCTCTGTCCCCCTCACCCTGAGAGAGAAGCCCCAGACAGTGGGGGTGTTTGTGGATTATGAGGAGGGTCTGGTCTCCTTTTATGATGTGGGGGCCAGGTCTCATATCTACTCTTACACTGGTCAGTCCTTCACTGAGAAACTCTACCCTTACTTCAGTCCTAGTACCAATGATGGAGTTAAAAACTCAGCTCCACTGATCATCTCATGTATGTGTAAGACTGAGTGAATATTTGCCATCTTAAATATTTTTCAAAAATATTACAATAAAACTTTTTTTCTACTGGTTCCAATAACAAAACCATGAAGAGTAATTGTGATCTGAAATTGTACAGGGGACACCCTCTACTATTTTTAACATGTATAACTAAATGTTCTGGACATGGGTGTCCTTACTTTATTCTTCTCATAACTAATGGTTGCATTTTTCTTGTGCAAAATAAAATTTTAATCATTTTAATCATATGGTCCAGTCATGACACACGACTCTGACAAGTTTACTGTTTTCATTTAATCGTTGCAGATTTACTTTACTGATTATGACATTATTTAGGTTATGACGTGGAACTTGCACTTTAATTCTCAATGATCACACTTTGTTTTATTTGTTTATTTTTCAGACTGTGTTATTAAAGAACAATATATGTGTGACGGGCAGGGGTGAGCAACTAAAAAGGAAGCGATCACGCCAAGTCTCAGGGAAATAGGATGGTTTAATAGAAAGTGTGCAAACCAAAAACCCGTGCATTGTTCCAGATTAAGGAAATAACCAGCAGTCAACTGGTACAAAGACAAGACATATATAGACGAACAAACGACCCTCAGGTGAGACGGATCACGGGTCCCGCCCACCTGAGGGACGAACATCACGTGACCAAAAACAGGACCGCTGCCGCTGTAACCGGGGGCGACCGGCAGGGGGCCCCCCCACAACGTGACAATATGAAAGATCAAATCTGAGTCTGTCTTGATCGATCTGGCAATAGTCAAACACAGGCTGACTGGTATGCTGGCCCATATTACCACTATTAATGACTGATTTGGTCAACACAGAAAAACACAAGATCATGACATCACATTTTACCTCTGGAACCAAACTATTCCATCAGAATGTTGAAAAAGGAACCTGAACTCATCTGACCTGGATGTGGTTTTATATTCTTCTGTGCTCCACTACAAGCTGGAGAGTGAGTCATGGTAAAGGAGAGTGCTGTGACAGAAATTATTGATTAGATCATGTTTAGTTATTATAAGAGATCATTATGAACTTTATGATTTAGGACATGTCCATTCTGACTAAGCAGAAGGACTACAATAATGAAGTAGTGTGATTCAGTGTAACCATGTTTAGTTCATATTATGCATGTGTGCTATACGTGACCCAGGTCAGGGAGAGTGCTGAGGGTAAGAGCACTCTGTTAACTGGTAGTCACTAGGCTACTAGTCTTGGGTCATTTAGCTTTCTCTGTGTTCAACTGATACATCAGTTGCTTCCGCTAACTCTAGGGAAGTCCATATTAGGAGATGTGAGACAAAGTAGCCTGCTGGACGCCTATGTTTTGGAACATCCTGTGCTTAAGATAACCTGCTTGTTAGAACTGCTAAACTGTGTTTAAGATTGTATATAAGCAGGGGGACTGCCCCCTTGCAGATTCACCACCCCACATGTCTGTGTCTGTCTTGTGTCTTTGTCTTTCCACGACAATTTGGCGTCATGAACAAGGGTTGGCGAGAGGCACCCCGGAAAGGCAGTGACTGATCTTCGAGGACGCTCCCCGGGGGATGAGATCCCTGGCTGGGCTGGGCAAAGTGGGAACCCCGCAAGCAAAGGGAAAGTACCTATCCAGGGAGTGACGTCATCGCCCGTCTCTGGTGGTGTTCTCCGCCCGATCTAACGAAAACCGCAGTAAGTAAGTAAACCGTAAGTAAGTGTTAAATATCCGCCAGTGTCCGCCCGCCGGATGATCTCTGTTATACGATAGGGATATAGTGAGATATTGCCTACAGAAAGTCTATAAGGTGGGGATACTGCAATATCGCCCACGCGAAATAAGACTTTTCCTAGCGCCTGTCAGTCTGGCCAGAGATCCAGCTGGGCAGAAGCGCACTGATTAGACGTAATACAGTGTTGTGCGTAATAGTAAAGGAGTGAGTAATGGCCTGGTGGTTAGAGAACTGGTCTTGTGACCATGGGTTTGATTTCCAGACCTGAGGCCATGACTGAAGCCTGGTTTATACTCGACGCGCCGCGAGCGGCGCGAGGGTCCGCGCGGCGAAAATGACGTAATCGCTGTGGCTCCGCCCGTGCGCGAGGGCCTCGCGCGCTGTCGCGGCGCGAGGTCGTGCACCTCTCGAATTTTGTAACTTCGCGCGCGCGCCGCGCTTCAGCGCGATCAACAAAGTCATGTTTGCAGGGTTCATACACCTAAACAAGGTGGAATTAAAGCACTTGTACGGCACTTTCAAGGTCCATTTAAATATTTTCCAGCACGATAAACATAATTAAGTTAAATATTAATATATATACTCGAAAAAATTCGAAATAATTCGCTTTTTATCACTTTATTTAATGGTTGTTTATTTTCAAAACGCCCAATCTTAACGTCTTCACGTTCTCTCATGTTTCGTCCTGGAATTACAAGAGGCTCGTATTTGTTAACGTAATTTCAACATTTTAATGTACTTTAGCCTAAATTCCAGCACTTTTCAAACCTGAAACACAAAGCAACATCAAAATGCGTCAGGTAAATGTTCATTCCCCTTTTTTTGAGGGGTGTTTCTTTATACTACCACATATCGTTTCGGACAACACTGCAAAGCCATAATTACGTTTGATGCCTGATGTGTATATATACGGTCTCTGGTCAGGTAAAAATGTTCTTTCACCGGTTTTGCAGGGGTTTTTTATTCTCCACTGCCACCTATTGCCACCTATCGTTTCGGAGAACACTGCAGCGACGCTCGCGACGTTCGCGAAAGTATAAACGCCTACACCGCTCGCGCAGGGTCGCGCGAGGTGGGCGGAGCCGCGCGCAACGGTCGCTCGCGAAAGTATAAACCAGGCTTGAGGTGCTCCTGAGCAAGGCCCTTAACCCTCAATTGCTCACTTGTATAAAAAATGAGATAAAAATGTAAGTTGCTCTGGATAAGGGCGTCTGCCAAATGCCATAAATGTAATTGTAATGGTAAAGGAGGGTGAATAGTAAAGAAGTGGTAAAGAAAAGTGGGATTTGCATATGGGATTAACCTGAGTTAGAGTCATTGATGGATATATACGAGTCAGAGCTTTTTTATGAGAAGGGCTTTCTTGTATTTAAACCAAAGCTAAAGATTTAATGCTTGGCTCGCAGTGCCAGCTGTGTGCCACCAGATGGAGCTGATGTTCTGTGGATTATTCTGTGCTCATAAACCTGATCTCCCATAGGTGACCATGGATGTTCTCTATAAGAGTGTCCTTAGTCTTTCTTGTCTGTCTTATGTTTATCTCCTCATGTCCCTGTCTCGCTGTCTCTTCTGGTTAGAGAGATGGAGAGAGTGTGTGTGTTCTGCATTTCAGGTATTCATCTTTTCCTGGTACCATGGTCAGAGTCACGGACTCTGGTTCAAATCTTTTCATTTAATTTCATTTAATTTGTCTTGGGGGTCTGAGCCTGTAACCCACCTAGTTGGGTGTGATCCTTTCCTCCTTCCTCCTCTAACATCCTCACCAAACACTCCCCTCACCCTCTACTGGAGTTGTGTGCTCTGTTTCTCCCACTGTCCCTGTAGTGGAGCAGGAAGAGTGGTGAGTTCCCCCGTCCTTCCATATGACCCCATCAGTTCTGTTCCTTTCTTGCTCTGATTCATTTACAGTTGGATCCACATACACCTGTCTAGGGGCTTCAACCTTCGATTACTGGGTGCATCAACCCTGATCACTACAACAGCCTGCTGCCCCATTACAAAAGACACAAGTCCTTCTGTCCTTTCATTCCTTTAATAAAGAGAGCTCGGTGTCCCCTCACTTCTGTGTCCAGTATCTTTCTGACCCAAACACCTCGGGGAAACACCTTTCTATGCATGTGTCTAAAAAGCTGAGGATGACACCCATTTGGGTGATGTTAAAAAAGGTTCACCCAGCACCAACTAACATGCACATTTCTAATGTATTCAGAAAACACATTTTGCTCATTGTAATAATCATTTAAATAGTAAATGATAATGGATAATTAAGTGCTGTTCAGCCTGATCTATACCACACAGTGCAATCATAGCACTTGTTGTCGAAATGTAGTTTGTGTGAGATAGTGGTATACCAAATAAACTTTGGTATTAATCGCAAGTATAAAAACAATACCTACAGTGAACAGCAAAACACCTTTGATATAAAACCTATTTCTGTGCTGTCCTCACTATTACAGAGTTGACCCATTCCTTGTAGTAATCCCCAGCTGGTAAGGTGCATAAAGGTCTTAATATGGTGTAAATTGTCAAAATCATCTAAAAACAAAGACTGAAACTTCTGAAGAAAGAAGGAAATAAAAATGTTTAAATGATAAATCCATAAATAATAGTCTGACCAAATAAAACTTGGACTTAATAAAACGTACTTAATAAAACATGATAGTAACTGAATGACCCTCTCCCCTTCTCCATATATAGTTTGCAATATTTTTTGTACTACATTTTCACATAAAGGTAAATAATACCAAACAACTTATTGTTAAACTCTAATGAGTAGACATCGTTGATCCTTTTTTAAAGAAATATGAAATTGTATAGTCTGCAGTGCTACGTAGTATTTTGAACCTATGGGTGTCACTAATTTCACTTGGCTTTTGTACGAGTTTTCAAATGATCGTACAGGCCGATCCGCGTAACTGATGCGTGTTCAACGATGGCAGCCTATCCACCAGACACATTCGAGTCCTGTATGCAGTTATTGACTTTATTATCTTACTTCAGTGACGTACCACGAAATACATACTGCAATATTCTCATGCCACTTCCATATTTCACGTCTAAACCTAATTCTATATTAGTGACATGAGGACACATGGACATGGTCAGAAAACCGTGTGGCTCACTCTCTCACTTGCTCTCTAAAGGTAAAGGAATCCACTCCCCAATAAGAAAAAAACACACACCGCCTTACACGTGACCTCACTCATAACACACAATGCATACTCAAAACCTCACCCTGCATAACACAATGCAAATGCATCAAAACAAAACAATTAGATTAACATAATGTTCAAATATATGTACTTCTAAACTATGAAAATATGTCAAACAAACACCATGCTCATTCCCAAAGCTCCCAGGGAGCATTTTGACTCCTACATGTTTCAATGGTCTAATGTTTCGAATATTTTACCAGTATAATTGGGAAGAATCCAAAGCCTTCGCAAAGCATGAACAGGGAAATAATGTCATGCTAAATAACTGAGATGCTAAAACTATATACAGGCATTTCCAGTTTGTAGAGTCTGTACAGTCTGAGATGAGATTTACAAAATGTCAGACCACAATCCAGACAGGATTTTACAGCCTAAGCTAAACTGAAGCTAAAGCTAAACTGAAAACAGCAAGTAGAAGGTCACTTGCAGGATCCACGCATGCACAGTGACATCAGCAAGTCAAACGTTTTTCAGCAGAGCACAGCGGAGATTTAACCTACATGATTAACATGCATGTTTCACTTTTTAAGTAAACGTTATGTTAAAATGTGAGATGAGACTGCCATGTTAATGAACCAACCGATTAGCATAACTGAGGCAATGTTAGTTTATTTCCAGTTCGGGTTATTTACCTGCCTGGTAAAGTGCAATATTGATGCACTGCTTGTTTGAGCTGGTGTTGTTGCAATAAAAGAAGCAATTTTTCTTGCTTCTTTACAAAATGTTGCGCAATGCTTTGCTAAAACTGTCATGTAACATTTTATTGCTGGTTTTATATCAGAAATTATTACTGTAATAAAAATATATGGCAATTAAGCATTATTAAGGAACTTCAAAAATGAGTCCTATTATGTAAATAATAAAAAAGCCAATAGAGAATGTGGTGCTACATTGTTGTAGTAAAATCTACTAAAGTACACTGAGTAAAATCTAATTGTATAATTCATGTATATAACGTGTTGCAAAGTAACATTTACTGAAACATTTGTAGTTAAATACACTGACAATTATGAGTAAATATTACTTGAATATATGCTTTGTTAAATTTACTTGCTTTCAGTGGTAAATATTACTTTGGTATTACTAATAAAAACTGTAAGGTGATGCAAGTAAATTTTACTTAAAAAATTGCTATGTTAAATTTACTTAGTATTTCTGTGTGTAAAACGTGTACTAGGTTTTTTTAAGTAAACCTCACTCCATATTTTTTGTAGTCCAGTGTTGTATTATTCTTGAGTTCAGGTATCTTGGTAAATTTGTCTTTACATAGTGGATATGGATAGTGTGGACTCTTGTCCCAGTATTCTGTAAGGCAGGTCCTACAGATGTTATGTCCACAACATCACATTTGGCAAATTGGCAACTTGTGATTTTCACCTAATCAGAATTTAACCCATCCCTGCAGTAAGAAAACACACATACTATTGAAAACTAGTGGGCTGTGAGTACATACGTCCAGAGTGGTATTTTGACTGCCCTAGCCCTGGCGCCGGGGGTTAAGTTCCTTGCTCAAGGGCACTTAAGTCATGGTCTAGCTGGGAGTCAAACATGACCTTTGACCAAGCATAATATTGGCTCAAGTACCCAGTGTAACGTGGCTTGTGCCACGGAGCGAGGAGACGGACACAATCGCTGAGAAGAGCGAGATTTATTAAAGGGAATACCATACTCGTCGTCGGATAGCCAGGCAGGGTCAATCACAGGAGGGCAGTCCGTAAAACAAGCAAAGACAGGCATAACAACACAGGGAGCACGGGAAACGGGGAAAACACGAATACGGTCAGGTACAGAGAACAGCGAAGAACAGACACGATCACAAATCAAATTCAAAATACCGGACAAAGGACAAGGGAGACTCAGGGGTTTTTATACACAGGACTAAACTAGGGACAGGTGATGACAATGACACAGGGGCGTGGTAACAAACGAGGGATTCATAAACTAACGAGCAGGGCGGGACAAACGGGCAAGAACACAGACACGAGGGAACCCAGAGTGACCGCTAGGAGAGGGGGCGTAGCCGCACGTGACAGAACCCCCCCTCAAAGCGTGCCACTCCGGGGCACGCAAGGGCAGACAGGACAGGGAACCAGACTAGGACAAGACAGGGAACCACGGAACACGGCGAGGGACAGGGACAGCAGACACGGGACGGACCGGAGGAACAGACCAGGGGAAAGCAGGGCACGGAGACCGGGGCACGGCAGGGACAGGGGGACCAGAGACGGGCCAGGAGCCGGGCTGGGGCATGGCGGCACACGGGGCACATGGAGACTGGACAGGGCAAGGAGCAGGGCCGGACCGTACAGGACCGGGGACAGACACGGGAGTGGGGCCAGGGGACAAGGCGGAGGCAAACACAGAGGCAAAGACACCATGAACAACGGAGACAGGCACAGGCACAAGGTGGGTGACAACTTGGGGAACAGACATGGGGACAGGGACAGAGACGACACCACAGGAAACAGACACGGGAACAGGAACACAGACCTTGACAGACACAACCACGGGGACAGGGACCAAAACAAAACCAGGGATGGGACCAGGGAGCAAGGGGAACACGGGCAACGGAACATAGGAGGCAAAGGGCGGAGCAGGGGGAACACCAAGTCCATGCCCAACAGGGGGCAGCACAGTCTCTGGGGCGACAGGTGCGGCCGGGCGGCAGGCAGCGGGAACAGGAGCCGGCAGACAGGCAGCGGGAACCGGAGCCGGCAGACAGGCAGCGGGAACAGGCAGGGTCCGCTGGCGGGCAGCGGGGACAGGCAGGGTCCGCTGGCGGGCAGCGGGGACAGGCAGGGTCCGCTGGCGGGCAGCGGGGACAGGCAGGGTCCGCTGGCGGGCAGCGGGGACAGGCAGGGTCCGCTGGCGGGCAGCGGGGACAGGCAGGGTCCGCTGGCGGGCAGCGGGAACGGGAGCCGGCGTGGACGACCTCTCCAGGGTCGCGGGGACAGGAACCGGCGTGGACGACCCCTCCAGGGTCGCGGGGACAGGAACCGGCGTGGACTGCTGACGGGCAGCGGGGACAGGAACCGGCGTGGACTGCTGACGGGCAGCGGGGACAGGAACCGGCGTGGACGACCCCTCCAGGGTCGCGGGGACAGGAACCGGCGTGGATGAGACACCCTCGGGGGGCGGAACCACCGGGCTGACGTCCTCAGGGGGCGGAACCACCGGGCTGACGTCCTCAGGGGGCGGAACCACCGGGCTGACGTCCTCAGGGGGCGGAACCACCATACTGACGTCCTCAGGGGGCGTGACCGCCATACTGACGTCCTCGGGGGGCGGGACCGCCATACTGACGTCATCGGGGGGCGGGACCGCTATACTGACGTCATCGGGGGGCGGGACCGCCACACTGACGTCATCGGGGGGCGGGACCGCCACACTGACGTCATCGGGGGGCGGGACCGCTATACTGACGTGGCTCGTACTCCCCCCCCTCTCCTGGGTCGCGGGGACAGGAACCGGCGTGGACGACCCCTCCAGGGTCGCGGGGACAGGAACCGGCGTGGACTGCTGACGGGCAGCGGGGACAGGAACCGGCGTGGACTGCTGACGGGCAGCGGGGACAGGAACCGGCGTGGACGACCCCTCCAGGGTCGCGGGGACAGGAACCGGCGTGGATGAGACACCCTCGGGGGGCGGAACCACCGGGCTGACGTCCTCAGGGGGCGGAACCACCGGGCTGACGTCCTCAGGGGGCGGAACCACCGGGCTGACGTCCTCAGGGGGCGGAACCACCATACTGACGTCCTCAGGGGGCGTGACCGCCATACTGACGTCCTCGGGGGGCGGGACCGCCATACTGACGTCATCGGGGGGCGGGACCGCTATACTGACGTCATCGGGGGGCGGGACCGCCACACTGACGTCATCGGGGGGCGGGACCGCCACACTGACGTCATCGGGGGGCGGGACCGCTATACTGACGTGGCTCGTACTCCCCCCCAAAAAATACTTGGGGGTGCCGCGATGAGTCGCTGGCGGGATCAGCGGCGGTGGGTCCTTCTCCTCAGGGTCCTGGGTGAGCCTGGCAGAACACACAGACACAGAAGCTCCTCGGTTGCTCTCTCTGCTGCGGCTCCGCCTCCCTTGAGGCGCCGGGAGCTCGCGGTGGTCAGAGAGAGTCAACCGAGGGTTAAGTGAAAACTTGTCTGTGCGCTCAGACCGTCTGCCCGCTGCTTGCACTACAGGGGTTTTTTCCCCGTCATGTTCGCAACACCGGGCAGACACACAGCGCTCAGATGGAGTCTCGTCGCGGAAGCCAGTAGAAAGAGACTGCTCTTTCTTTGGTCGGCAACGAGACTTCCTTGTACCCGCAGCGCCAGGGGTATTCCTGTCTCTGGTTTGTTCGCACTGAAATACCGGAGAGTCGAACCGGAGTAAACCAGCCGACATCCATTCACAGTGTTTGAACTCACCAGAGTCTCGCTCTCTCGCTGTGTCCTTGATTGGTCCGGTATTATGTAACGTGGCTTGTGCCACGGAGCGAGGAGACGGACACAATCGCTGAGAAGAGCGAGATTTATTAAAGGGAATACCATACTCGTCGTCGGATAGCCAGGCAGGGTCAATCACAGGAGGGCAGTCCGTAAAACAAGCAAAGACAGGCATAACAACACAGGGAGCACGGGAAACGGGGAAAACACGAATACGGTCAGGTACAGAGAACAGCGAAGAACAGACACGATCACAAATCAAATTCAAAATACCGGACAAAGGACAAGGGAGACTCAGGGGTTTTTATACACAGGACTAAACTAGGGACAGGTGATGACAATGACACAGGGGCGTGGTAACAAACGAGGGATTCATAAACTAACGAGCAGGGCGGGACAAACGGGCAAGAACACAGACACGAGGGAACCCAGAGTGACCGCTAGGAGAGGGGGCGTAGCCGCACGTGACACCCAGCGTTTCTCAACCGGTGTGCTGCGGCACCCTGGGGTGCCGTCTGTCTTCATCGGGGGTGCCGTCAAAATATTCTGATGTGAAATAAAAAACTATAGTTTTAAAAATTGAAGTTATTATACGCGGGGGGGATTGGAATCTGTCGCGATGGTTAGTGTAGCGGCTGTGTGTGTGTGTGTGTGTGTATGTGTGTGTGTGTGTGTGTGTGTGTGTGGTTAGGGAGCGGGCTGGCTAAAGACTACCAAGAAACAGCGCGATCTATATTCTGATTGGTTCAACCTGTTATAATATACAACCGATGGATTGGCTGAATATGCTGCGGTGTGCGGCGATTAGATTATTTAAAAAATAAATTTATAATAATAATATTCAAGCGTGAGAAATTCCATGTGTGGCGTGAGAGCGTGTGAAATCGCTAAATATGCGTGAGTCTCACGCTCAAAGCGTGCATATGACCTGTATATGACCAAGGTCAGCACGTGATTACGCAGGTTTCCCACTGACTGTAAGTCACATTTATCTGCTCTCTGCCTTAATAATCACATTTTTTGTGTTATGTTGGCCGGGAAATGGTTGCAGAGAGTATGTTTTCAGGGTTGCCAACGCTCACGCATTGAGCATGAGACACACGCACTTGACCGTTTTCACACGCTCTCACGGCACACTTCCGATATCTCACATCCGAAAAAAAAATCTTGTTTATTTATCTGATCCATATATATGATTCAATGAGTTACTAGTTCGCTCTGGCGCCATCCACCCGCGATCGATAGATTGCGATATAACACTTAATTTGTGTCCATTTTACGTCCCCCCCCAAGCCTGTGTTTTTAACGCATTGTAAACTGGGTGCCTTAAAATTTTGCATGCATATAAAGGGTGCCACAACTGAAAAAAGGTTGAGAAACACTGCCCTAGACAATGGCTGCCCCAACTCCAAAGCTGCCAAGTTCCCCACTGACCCCCAGTTTTCAACATGAAAGGCAGAGATACTGTCCACTACTAACAAGGACTAACAAGACATTCCAAAAAGAAGCTTTCCACACTGTAATGTATGAGAAGATTTGTTATGAGAATCTGTTGCCCAACAGACAGGGACGCTGGAGGGTATTGAAAGACTGCACTGCAATTTTCCATATAGTATTATTTATACAATTATGCCTGTTTCCAATGTTTACATTTCTAATTTAGTAGTTTTTCCCCTATGTACTATGGAGTGTTATGACAGACTTGTATTTCTTTTCTATACTGTAATGACATGGTGTATAAATACAACAATATTAGCTATTCAAACTGTAAAAGGCATGAAGGTGCATCAATCTCTATGCAGAGTAATGTGAAACTTTCAACTATTGACATTCATTTGTGCAACCTTGCACATTTTCATTCATTGTCCTCAAAACCTTAGACTTCAGAAAATGTTTACGGAGTACACGGACATGTGACTTGGCAAAGTATTTTGACTGTCATGTTTGTAATCAATGACACAAGGGCTTGTCATTCTGATACTCTGAAGACATAAACAACCATTGTGTGGTGCTGTTTGTATGAATTGTTTTGAGAAATACACTTCCTATTGTGCAAATCTTCATAATCATTCAAGTAATGCATGAAAGCAACCGACAAACTAGTAATCATGACTCATGTGGAGTACATTGTGTTACTTTTCACTAACTTAAACTTTCCATTGAAGAGCAGGACTACATTTCATTGTGTAAATTGATGGAAATCTTTTCTCACTTCATTCACTTCCAGTTGGTCATTCAGATATTTATAAGTACACGAATCAATGCTTGGTGTCTCTTAGAAAAGCCTTGTTGTTTTGTTAACTTTATTGTGAGGTTCAAGTGTCCTGGGTGAAGTAAAACACTCACCTGATTCTGATACAGACATACAGAGACACACTAGCTGTGTCAGTGAGACTGTAAACTGGAATGTTCTTGCCAGCACAAAGAATCAAATGCAAAGTGTGATCATGAGAAATGAAAGTAAAACTGAACCATTTATAATTCTCACATTGAAGCGGCAGCATCACTGGACATGAAGCAGCTCTGAGAAGACGAGATACGGGACATTACAGCCTTCTAAATACCAGCAAAGAGGAAAGTAAAGGTCAGTAGTTCTACTTCAGCACCTGCTGTACCATTTTCAGATGTTTTTCCACTGGTGGAGTGCACTGCAGGTGTAAAAAAGACTAAAAGAAAAGAATATCAGGGTCATTATAAGAACGGTTCACTGTAGGCAGCTGAAATATTGATTGTTGCTATATGAACTTTGTCTTAAAACGTTTTTATTCTGTGCTCACAGACCAAGGGTAAATTTTTATGAAAATGATCAATCTTCATGAATAATGAACAACTTAATAATGAGAAAAAGAATGAGATCTGCCAGTGTTTCCCGAAGGCCTTAGTAATCTGAAACATAAAAATTTAGTTTAAATAGCCTCTTCTTTGACTACACCATTCGGCCAGGTAGGGAAGATTATTGCTAGCGAAAAATTATCTATCGATTTCCAGTTGGCAAATTTACTGTAGCTAAGTCTCAATGGAAAAAAAGTAGTGGTGGGCGGTTAACAGCGTTAACGGCGGTCGTTAATTTGATACTCTTATCGGGCGATATAAAAATTATTGCCGTTAATCTATTTTTAAAGTTCGGTTGGGAACTGGGTCAAAATGGGTAAACAAGCTATGATGACTTTCAACTTGATAGTTTAGCTCGGCTGTATTCCTAACCAAATTGCACAGTAGGGGCGAGAACGAGTTTTTAAACCTGTGAATTACAAATCGTACGTGCTTTTACATGGATGCAGCCACGAAGTCGCCAGGTTTGCTTCATGGAAAATTCATTTTTAGGAACGTAAAGTGTTACCGGAGCGGAGCTCGGAGCGGTCGTTTTCTGCATGGTCCTAGCGCTAGATTCGTCGCTATTTAAATACTGTATCTTTTTAACCGTTAAAACTACAGAGGACCAAAACTGACTTTTGAAAATTACGTCCGTGAGGTTAAATGTACTAAATGTTGGCTTACATTTCAAATATCATGTTTAGCTGAATAAACATGTTATTTAATGTACAGTATGTAGGCTTACAAATTCATGTTTAACTGAATAAACCGTTGAACACGAGTAGCCTACATTTTATTGAGCATGTTTTTTTTTCTTCAAGTATCAAAGTAGAACAGCTTCCTCAAGCAGTCATTGATGCATTTTGGAAACAGGAGATGAGCCCCTGGTCTAATGCACCCTCTGTATTAAGAAACCCCATCTCAAAAACTGACTTTTATTCATTACTTGAGTAGCACGCATATGAGCCATTTTAATATAGATTAATCTAGATTAATCTAGATTAATTTCAAGATTTCAGTGAGATTAATCTAGATTAAAAAAATTTATCTATGCCCACCCCTAAAAAAGCTAAAACTTAAACATTAATCGAATTCAAGATCTGAATGGCTGAAAAATTGTATGACTACAACTTACAAGTCCATAAACAGAAGTCAATTAACTAGTGACAAAGATGAGGAAGTTTAACCAGGTATTTACAGGAGGGTAAAAGCATTAGACAATCAGACTGTGTAATGCTTTAGTTCCATACCCGCAGCAGAGCTCTAGTGAACATATGACTATTAATAAGGTACATAGCAAGTATAAACCTGAAATGCCTGTGTAGCAAGTGGCCATCACACCCTGGTTATCTGCAAACAATCAATAACTCGACTACCTTAAGGCTTCACTACTTTCTACTAATTTCTATTACTTTCTATTACTAATATTCATTTCATGATTGTTTTTTTAGGGCGTGTAGTGTTTTAATTGATTACTGTGGTGTCCCTATAAAAAGGGCTAGTTTGAGGTCTGGGGGAAAGCCAATTTGGAGGTGATGTTACGTTGCATACGATGCGGGAGCAGAGGAGGACACAAATGCAGAGTAGAGCAAACTTTATAAAAGACTTAACAACTCTCGTGACAGTTTCACATTACAAAACAGCAAACATCCAGACAGCACGAGGACAGCTAGGCATAACGAACAGAGTATACATAAATTACAGACAACTGACCAAAGACAAGAATCACGAAGAATGACAGAACACCTAGAACACATCGAATGACAAAACGTAATGAACCATGAAGACAGGCAGGAAACAAGGAACATAAATACCATTACTAACGAAGACTAGACAAGATACAGTTGACAAGAATGACAAGGGTTATTAACAAAACAAACCACAATGAACTAATGAAACGTAAACATGATTGACATGGAAGGCAGGACCAACTGTGACAGGTGAACCTAATGTTGGTAAATACAGGTGGATCTCAATAAATTAGGATATCATCAAAAAAATTATTTATTTCAGTAATTTAATACAAAAAGTGATATTCATATTCATGACAGAGTGATCTATTTCAAGTGTTTATTTCTGTTAATGTTAATTATGGCTTACAGCCAATGGAAACCCAAAAGATGCACCTGTATTTAAATATTTACATGTATTTACTAGGAAGTTTCACCATCATTGTTTAGTGTCTGGGCCTTGTTGTTCCAGTTTGATGTACTCCCGCGTTCAGGTACTTGGTAAGAGAGGTAACTTCTAGAGAGCAATTTCTATGAACATGTTTAATAAAATATGTATGCAAGAAGTTTGTAGTCCTTTTTAGCTGATGTGTGACAGATATATGTGTATTTTCTGAGTCATGTGATTTTTTTCTAAAAAGTGTTAACAAATGGGAAAGAAAGAAATGGCAGAATCATCATCACGACGAAGCAGAAAGAGGCAAATAGATGTCCTGCCTGAGTGTAAGTTACACAGCTCATACACACAGGACAGAAATACAGCTTGTGTGTTAAGAAATATCATACATAATTTTTAGCTTAACGCTATACTGGTTCGGTAACAGTATGATCAGAATACAACTAGTACTGACTACTGTGTCATGCAGCACAATTCCAGAGACTACATTTCCCAGCATCTCTCACCTCAGTGTACAAGACTGGCATCACCAGATTATTATTACCTGTTCATCATTTAGTCAGCACTAGTCAGAGACTCAGTAACATCGAGTATGTTGAGAAGTATTGCCAATTCTGATATGAAGATAATCCAAATACTTTAAAATATAGATTAAGAATAATGATTGTTTCCTCCTGTTTCCTTTCTTATCAGTCCTTGACGTTTTTGATGAAACTGATTTTCTTTGTGATGTCTGCACTGGAGTGAAGTTGATGGCTGTAAAATCCTGTCTCCACTGTGGTCTGACATTTTGTAAGTCTCATCTAGAGCCCCATAATAATGTTCCAAAACTTAAGAAACACAAACTAATAAACCCTGTGGAGAATGTGGAGGACTACATATGCCAGAAACATGAGAGACCCCTGGAGCTGTTCTGTAGAGAAGACGAAATGTGTGTGTGTCAGTTCTGCACTGAGGGAGAACACAGGACTCACAACACTGTTACCATAGAGGAGGAGAGTAGAGAGAAAAGGGTGAGACACTAACACTGAATAAAATCAACATTAAACACAACACAGATTTATAAAAAAACTTCAAGGAAACTTAGGCCACCATTTCATATGGGTAAAACACCTTTTCTTTATTTACCTCTTTATCTACAGACACAGCTGGGGAAGACACGATCAGATTTCAGGGAGATGATTCAAGAGAGAGAGAAGAAGATGGAAGAGATCAAACACACAGTAGAGCTCAGAAAAGTGGGTGAAACACCACATACTTCATATGTGGTCACAGTGTGAGGGAGGGGAAGCCTAGAGAACCAACAGAGAACATTTATTGATGTACAGACGTAGACATTACAAAGGTGTAAACACACAGTGATGAAGGGGAAACAAGAGACAGGTGAGGCAGAAGGTGGGCTGTAACGCATAGCGCGCTGCTGAACGAGGAGGCGGACACGAACGCTGAGGAGAGCGAGATTTATTAAAGGGAAGTCCATATTCAGGGTTGAAAAGGATAGCACAGGTCAATTCTTCAAGGGTGTCCGAACATTGAACAAGTAGCGACATACTAAACACGGGGAGTACTTACAAAGACCAGGCGAGGAAACAGAACAGGCAGGAACAAAATACTAGCACGGAATACAGAACAAATCTGGGGAAACTCACAAGAAACACAAATACAGATTACCAACCAGACATCGTAACACTTTCAGAAGGATTCACAAACTTCACAAAATACGCAATAAGGCACAAGGAAAACACTGGGACTATAAATACACAGAACTAATCTAGACACAGCTGGAGACACTGACGACACGGGCGTGGCAGATGGGGGGGGGACCATAGAAACAGACAACAAGGCGGGATGAATGAGCAGGGAACAACACAGACACGAGGAACAGGGAAACCGGAGTGACAGCTAGAAGAGGGGGGCGTAGCCCTACGTGACATGGGCTAACCAGGAGGTGTGTCAAAAACAACATCAACAACACAACAACAAACACAGAGGACCATATCAAGTATGGCTGTATGGCTACAAACTAATTTTAATTCAGTTTGGCAGAACATTTTTAACTGAAGTTAAATTTCACATAACCTTAACTGATTAAAGTAAAAATGTATTCTTCCATTAGAAAAGACCAGAGAAAGATATTGCAGACAGCACTGAGGTTTTCACTGCTCTGGTGCAATCCATTGAGAAAAGCCAGGCTGAGCTGGGCCGGGCCAGGCACAAAGCAGCAGAGAGGCAGGCTGAAGGATTCATTAAAGACCTGAAGCAGGAGATCACTGAACTAAAGAGGAGAGAAAGTGAGCTGGAGCAGCTCTCCCACACTGAGGACCACATCCACCTCCTACAGGTCAGTGTTCCTCTCTCTGCTCAGAGACAACACAGCACATCACAGGACAACCCTCCCCATGCTGAGGAGTTTCTCCTCTCTCCTGCTGTACTGTAGATCTACCCAACACTGAACAGCCCTCCACACACCAAGAACTGGACTGACATCAGTATCGACACTGAGGTGAATGTGGAGACTGTGAGGAAAGTTCTCTCTCAGCTTCAGGAAAAACTCAGTGAAACACTGAATACTAAGTTGAAAGAAGCAGGTGAGAAGCTTTCCTATTAAAAATAAATAAATAAATAAGTCTCTAACAAGAAATCTGTGACCAATAGCTATAATGCAATATAAGCTACATTCATATTATAGGCATACCTGTCAAGTGTCCTGTTTTGGCCGGGACAGTCCCGTATTTTACCGCTCTGTCCCGGTGTCATCCCGTATTTTTTTTTCCTGTATTTTCAGTTTTCAATTTTAATTTTTTTTAAAGCATTCATGTGCCGCTCCAAACAGAATTCTGTCACTAGCCTCGCGAGAACTGCCACCCAGACTACTGCAGGTGGAACTGCCACCCAGACTACTGCAGGTGGCAGTTCTCGCAAGGCTAGTGACAGAATTCTATTTGGCGCGGCACATGAATGCTTTAAAAAAAAAATTGAAAATTGAAAACTCGCGGGTTTAGTGTCGACAGTGGGAGCAAACCTGGAACAACAAATCAGAGATGGATTTAACGAGAGAAGGCAGTCCTGCCAAAAAAGCTAAGCGTACGGCTGGCGGCGAACCCTTCCCGTGGAGGGGGTCACGGCCTGAAGGTCGGAGGGCAGTCCTTGTGTAGCCGGTGGTGATGGAGGCTGAGGAATGTGTGGTAAGGGGGCAGGGTTGGGTGAGTGTGAGGCATCACTCTGGGTTGGGGGTGGGGATGTGTCAGGCAGGGGCGTATGCGAGGGAGCCAAACCCGGAGCCGCAGGCCATAGGAGACAAAGGAGTGGGGCCTTAGGACTGGGAGATGGAGCCCTAAATAGCTGTGCTGTGGGGTCCTGAAATGAATGGTTTGAGACAGTTGTAATGAAGGATTTTGGGCTTACTCTGTGGGCGGGTCAAATCACGAACTTGGAAGTCCACAGGGCAGGGGTGGCGAGCGTGGCGTATTTGACCCAAGACCTCATAAGGGCCAACCCAGCGTGGGGCCAGATTGTCATGAGCTTGAGCAGGATTGTCCACCAAAACCAAATCCCCAGGTTCATATGGTCAGTAGTTCAACCGGCGATCATAGTACCTCCGTTGACTGTCCTGTGCTTCGTTCCTGAAAGCATTAGCGGACTTGTATGCTTTCTTGAGCCGCACCTGCAAAGAAGTGGCATAAGCAGCAGGAGTGGTAGACGTGCCTGAGGAGGCCAAGTCTGGGGTGTGGATGAGCGTGTCCACTGGGACACAAGCCTCATGACCATGGGCTAGGAAAAATGGAGTGAATCCTGTGCTGCTGTGGATTGTGGTGTTGTAAGCCAATGCAACCTGAGGGAGGTGATCATCCCACTCACAGCCCAGGTCAAACAGATATTTGGACAGCTCTGCCTTAAACGTACGATTGTAGCATTCCACAGCACCATCACACTGAGGATGGTACGGTGATGTTCGAAGCTTTTGAATGGACAGTAAGGTGCAGAGATGTTTTATGAGGGCAGATTCAAATTGTTGCCCCTGATCAGAGTGCAAGGCCAATGGGACGCCATGCTGGGGGACATACTGCTCGAAGATACAGTGTGCCACTGCAATGGCTGTTTGATTCTGCAGTGGGTACAGGTTGACAAACTTAGTATACAAGTCCAGTAGAACTAGCACATAGCAGTTACCCTTGGTTGACCGTGGGAGTTCAGTAATATCAGCTGCTACAATTTGAAAAGGCAGGCGAGGTGAAATCGGAATCAGCGGTGCCTGCGGGCGAGGTATCGGCGAGTGCCGTGACTGACAAGCGGTACATTGCTTGCAATGTCGGGCTATGTCAGAAGACATGTAGGGCCAGTAGAAGGTTTGTACTGCTCTATCTATAGTTTTGGCCATGCCATAGTGTCCTGCTGAAGGGTGGCCATGCAGTTGGCGCAAAATCTGCGGAACTAGTGGTCTGGGGACAACCACTTGTGCAAGAATCCTCTGTGATGCGTGGTGGTGCATCTGCCTGCACAGAATACCATTGCACACCTTGAGACGGGGGAATTGAGACCACAGCTTAGGAAGGAAGGGCGGAATCCGTTTTAAGTTTCCACAGGAGTGGTCGTCGACCATAATCCAACCAGTCAAGCACCACTGCAATATCGGGGTCTTTCCGCTGTTCCTCCGGTAGGTTCCAATCAGCATGAATGTGAACTAGGTTTGTCGATGTAGGACACAAATCGGAGACCGTTGCAAGGCAGTCCCGGTCATGGGACGAGTCCTGACCATGATCCGCAGTTGTCTGAGTCGCGACTGTGGCCAACGAGGATTTCTCAGGGAGTGTTGGCAATGCATTGTGAGGGCGGCGAGACATGGCATCGGCATTGAGGTGTTTAGAGCCGTCCTTGTGTATGATTATCCAATCATGGAGGTCCAATTCGACCACCCAACGTGCACGTCTACCTGTGGGATCCTGATCTATGGGAAGTTTCCTGAGACCAACTAATGGCTTGTGGTCAGTAATGATGGTGAACTGATGGAAGGCCAAATAGTGGCGGAAATGACGGACAGACCACACAATTGCAAACAGCTCACGGTCAAAGGTTGACCACTTGTTTTCCGAGGTGGAGAGGGTATGACTCGCATATGCCACAACATATTCCTTCCCATCCACCCTTTGGGAGAATACACTACCAATAGCCTGAGTGGAGGCATCAGTGTACAGCAGGAATGGAGCTGTCAGATTAGGGAACGCCATGATAGGCGGGGAGGTTAGGGCACGTTTCAATGCATGATAGGCCTCATCCGTTGCGGGGGACCATTCAAATGGCACACTTTTGTGAGTTAGTTGATTGAGTGGCTCTGCAATGTGGGAAAACTGCCTGATAAATCGCCTATAATAGGAACACAAGCCTAAGAAGGCTCTCACTTGACAAGGAACAGGCCAGGATGCAACCTTCTCAGTGTTCGCGGGATCAGGCTGAACCCCCTCACTGGAAACACGATGGCCCAAGAAGGTGACTGAAGATTGGGCAAGGTGGCACTTGGATGGCTTCAGTTTGAGGCCAGCAACACGAAACCGTTGGAACACTTCTTTCAAGTGCTGGAGATGTTGCGAAAAGTCTGCACTATACATAATAATATCGTCGAGATAAATCAAACAAACTTTCCAGTGGAGGCCCCGAAGAACCAACTCCATTAACACTAGGGCTCCTGAGAATTCAGGATTCTGAGGACATCACCCCTCCTTCTTCTCCTTCTTGCCAGCAATTAGCAAAGCCAAACATCACCCTTTATTATGTTAATTCACAGAGCAAGACTGAGGCAGCAGCCTCACCCAGAAAGTCTCTGCACCCAGAAGTCACAGATCACAGATCACAAACAAGCAGAAACACAAATGCTTCTACCAAATGCTTCTAACACAAATATAGATAGATAGATAGATAGATAGATAGATAGATAGATAGATAGATAGATAGATAGATAGAGAGGTAGTATAAGAAATGTACAAAGAGCAAGATTCAAGCCTGCTGTTTAGATCACAAACAAGCAGAAACACAAATGCTTCTAACACAAATATAGATAGATAGATAGATAGATGGATAGATAGATAGATAGATAGATAGATAGTATAAGAAATGTACAAAGAGCAAGATTCAAGCCTGCTGTTTAGATCACAAACAAGCAGAAACACAAATGCTTCTATCAAATGCTTCTAACACAAATATAGATAGATAGATAGATAGATAGATAGATAGATAGATAGATAGATAGATAGATAGTATGAGAAATGTACAAAGAGCAAGATTCAAGCCTGCTGTTTAGATCACAAACAAGCAGAAACACAAATGCTTCTATCAAATGCTTCTAACACAAATATAGATAGATAGATAGATAGATAGATAGATAGATAGATAGATAGATAGATAGATAGATAGTATAAGAAATGTACAAAGAGCAAGATTCAAGCCTGCTGTTTAGATCACAAACAAGCAGAAACACAAATGCTTCTATCAAATGCTTCTAACACAAATATAGATAGATAGATAGTATAAGAAATGTACAAAGAGCAAGATTCAAGCCTGCTGTTTAGATCACAAACAAGCAGAAACACAAATGCTTCTATCAAACGCTTCTAACACAAATATAGATAGATAGATAGATAGATAGATAGTATGAGAAATGTACAAAGAGCAAGATTCAAGCCTGCTGTTTAGATCACAAACAAGCAGAAACACAAATGCTTCTAACACAAATAGGCTATAGATAGATAGATAGATAGATAGATAGAGAGCACATGAATTTGTTTTCCTGTCTTTTCCTCTCCTTTTCCAGCCTGCTGTTTAGATCACAACATTTATCAGTGATGCAGTGATGCAACGCGACCATGCTAATTTTCGCTAGCAATGATATGGGATTTCCTATATAACATTAGCATCAAGCTAATTGCGCCATATAATTTCTTAGCTTTTCAAACGCGAATTCAAACGCGGAAACAGAAAGTGTTTGATTACAACAAATATTATATAGTATAGTATATGAAATATACAAAGAGCAAGATTCAAACATTTTTATTTATTTTTATTGTTTGACGGGACTCATTCGAGAAACTGTCGTCTCTACGTGCGATTGAATTGTAACTTTTGAAACACGAGTCTACAAATTTTCTGCCGTTTGTTGTAGTATCGGTAACATACAGTCTGCTTGTAACTTCAACTTTTTCGTGAAGTATCACGTTTGGTGTTTTGGTCATATGAGCTTGGGGGTGAGCCAGCTTGTGCTTTGGCAGGCGTATGAGCTGGGGGTGAGCCGCATCCACCGCATTACCAAGACAATGGGCGTTAATCCCTTCACGGCAGGGGAGTGGGCTACATGGACCCTACCAAGCCCTGTGAAATTTTTCGCTTCTCTAGGAGCTCTAGTGTTAAGCGCTGGAAGCTTGGAGGCGCGTTTGAGATACCCATAGGCATGGTTTGGAACTGAAACAGACCTGCGCCAGTAGAGAATGCGGTCTTCTCTTTATCTCAAGGATGAAGCGGAATCTGCAAATAGCCAGCAGTGAGATCAATAGTGCTGAAAATTTGAGCACCAGCCAACCTGTCTAGGGTGTCATCGACCCGAGGGAGCGGGTGAGAGTCCTTAACAGTAACTGCATTCAATTTGCGGTAGTCAACGCAAAACCGATGGGTGCCATCCTTCTTGCAAACAAGCACCACCGGTGTGGACCATAGACTATTTGATTCTTCGATTATACCGTGTGCCAAGAGCTTGTCCAGTTCCCCATGTAGTAATGCCTGCGTTGCTGGAGACGTGCGATAAGGTTGCAACTTAATTGGCTTAGCGTTCCCTGTGTCAATGGTGTGGTAGACAAGGTCAGTGCGGCCATAATCATAAGGGTGAGAGCTAAACACATCTGCAAATTCTGACAAGAGGCTACAAATTTGTGACACTTCATCCGGTGACAAACATGTGCCAGACAAGTCCACTGCTGGAGTGGTGTAAGCGTGGGGGGGAGACACGGACACAGCTGACACCAGATTATATTCCTCATGGGGTAGCCCTGAGAGGGAAAACACTTGGCCTATAGGACAGCCACTAGCAAGGGAAACTGGTTCAGGGGATGGGTTAACAACCCTGATTAGGCCTCGTCCATTGTGAAGAGTGGTCAGAGTCCTGGCAAAAGCCAAAGAAGAAGTTGAGGGGGGTTGTGGTTCGACAATGCCTACGTATGAGTCAGTGCGGGGCTGAGTCGAAGGGCCATCGGTTATGGAGACAGCAATTACCATTTCAGATAAAGCTGGGACTGTCACAGGGGAGGCAGCAATGGCGGTGCATTGTAACGGAATGGGACGTTGTGCTGGGACGAAAGGCACAGCAGTTCCATAGAGCTGCAAGTGTGTGTCAGGAACAGACAAGATTGCATTGTGCTGTGTGAGGAAGTCCTATCCCAAAATCACAGGGTGGCTTGAGTTATGCACCACATGGAACACGTGGGATATAGTAACATCCCCAAGATGTACTGGGGCGGTAACGCAGCCTATCATGTCCAGGGAATGTCCAGTTACAGAAGAAGCCATTACAAAGGATTTACAAATGGGCTGGCCGGCTAGGGAAGGGATGGTTTTACAACAGTCTTCTGTTATGAGGGAGAGACCAGACCCAGTGTCTATAAGGGCATGCTGTTTGAAGCCGGAGAGACTAATGCTAATGAAGGAGGCGGATGCATCAGACTTGGTCTTAATTGGATGAAGACGGACCAACTGGACTGGAGAAGCTGATATCTGGTCCGTAATGTCAGCTTCTAATAGTTTCCCTGACTACTGGAGGAAGTAGAGGGTGAGGCATCATGGGATGTGGAAAAGTGGACGTGGCATGAGGGGGAAGGGTGACACGAGCGATAAGGGCCATCATGTTGACCTTGTGCTGGGGAGGGGGATGAGTACTGTGTACATGAGGGCGGGGGGGCAGGGTATGGTGAGCGGGTAGTACGGGCCCTGGGTGACTGTGCTGTGTGAGGAGAATAGTGCCTTGGGTGTGCATAGTGTTCCCGGGAAGGTGAATGTGCATGGTACCGTTCATAGCAGTGAGGCGGAGGAGAGGAGTCCTCCCAACGGTCCGAGCGATGGCGATGCGTGCTGTTCTGACAAAAGTGTGGAAGCCGGTAAGACGGGGTGGAGTTATCATCGCAGCAGTTGTAGCGTTGATCCTCAGTGGACGCTGTCCAATCTGGGGCAGACAGGCTTTGAGGCGGTGAGAAGTCATCACGAAGAGTCTGTCGTCCTCTGAAGTGAGTCTGCAAAGAAGTGACGCAGCAATCCGCACAGCCACGATGGTGGACGCAGTCTCGCGCAGTACCGCATTCCATCGGGCAGGAGTGGAAGGCTGCTGCGCATGACAGATGCATGGGATGACTGGCATCTGCGGATCCCTGTTGGAACTCAGAATGAATGAATGAATGAATGAATGTTCGATTTATATAGCGCCTTTCCAGATTCCCAAGGCGCTTTACAATTTAACACAGGTACAAGTCACAGACAATCAATCACACACACACCGGCGAGAAGCGGCAGCCAATTGCGCACAGCGTACTCTCTACCGGGATCCACAGCCCCCTGGGGGACTGAATGGGGTGCAGGAAGGGGAGAGAGGACAGACCCTAGTGACAGAGCACCATCCACCACTGGGCATACAAGCACACACACGCACGCAGACACAGACACTACTTTTTATTGAACATAGAAACTTGTGAGAGTCTATTCAGTTTACTGTCCGAGTGTTTCAGGTGAGTTAGTTTCAACTCGCGCACCTTAGCTCTAAGGTCAGCGAGTGCAGCAGTCAATTCAGCAATATGAGGCGGTGCGCAGGTGTTTGCTTGGGGTAGAACTGTTACAGGCATAATGGGCATGTGTGCAGCTACAGTCAGAGCCAACTGGGCTCGTTCACATTGAGTTGCCACTTTTAATGCAGCATCCAGGGTGACTGCTCCATGTTCATGAATTTTTAGTTGTAGGGAGGGGTCCAAACCCGTCACAAAACGTCTAAAAATTTCACAGCTTTGTGCCTCAGCACCATATTGGGGAAAAGCCTCGACCACTAAATTAGTGAGATCAGCAGCATAAACTTCTAAAGGCTCCTGTGGTTTGCGGGGACGAGCACCCAGATGAGTTTGAAAAGTAGCCAAAAAGGAAGTACGTCCAAAAACAGTGCTCAATCGAGCTTTAGCTTGGTCATAATCGCTTTTCTCCAGCGCAGGCAAACTTTGCCAGTATGCAAATGCGGGACCGCTAAGTCTCGCGGCTAGCAGTTTGTCTTTAGCTAACTGCTCAGTCGAAACATCCAGAGCCACTTCAAAACGCTGTATCCACGAGCTAAAAGGTTCCATGCCTTCGCCCATAAAGGGAGCAGGGAGTTCAATTCTAAATGGCATTTGTAAATGTGTCGCAACAGTGGGCAATGACACTGCAGGGGCAGCCTGCTGTTCGTCCGCCATTTCGTGGTGTACATGCGACTAGCAAAACATAGCAGTACGTAGCATAAACTGATAGGCAGCCTAAAAAAAATGAAACGGTAGACAAGTCTGAATCCTATAACTTAAAGTCCGAGTTTCCTCAAAACACAAACAACCGTGTGTACCGAAAAAAAAATCGCAGACCACCGCTGCTACCAATGTAAAACTTAAAAATGGGCGAGGTGTCTCTCTATCCCTCTAAAGCTAGCTCACATCAACCATGGGCTGTGGGTCGGTCGGGTTGGCGATGGGTAGCTGAACCGGACAATGAACTTGGAGACACACGGTTATTGGTTCACCGGTTTGTCTTTTAATATCACTAAACAGGCTGCCGCTCTGGCTACATGAACCCCGCGCACACACTCGTCAATCTCCCGCCTTACTCTCCTTTTTCTCTCCTCTTAACTCCCGCCCCACATGACACGTCATTCCAGTGCATACCAACAGCAGTTGAACATAGAACATTCATTTAAACTAGTAAATTCTTATTCTTACATATGCATTGTGATTTGCTCTGGAGGCCAACAACCACTTGGTCGTATCTGTACATGATCAGGTTGAGAAGGTAAACACAGATTCTGTTTCTGCTAGTGTCACACAAACTGCGGTCACGGCTATTATTATCCAATGTTGCTTTGGCAACAGCATATAACCAAAAGCCACAAGAATTCAGATCTGACTGTTCTCATTGAAGTCTCATAACCTCCCGCATTATTGTACTGATTTCAATTCATTCTCATTCAAGTCGCACAGCAACAAATCAGCTATGAATCCGATTACAGATCACATTAAAAAGTGATGCATACCTCATTTGGAAAGATTATATTTGTGTCTACATTGCCTGACAAAGATCTAATTTGTGTCTGTCACGTTGTGGGGGGACCCCCTGCCGGTCGCCCCCGGTTACAGCGGCAGATGTCTTGTTTTTGGTCACGTGATGTTCGTCCCTCAGGTGGGCGGGACCCGTGATCCGTCTCACCTGAGGGTCGTTTGTTCGTCTATATATGCCTTGTCTTTGTACCAGTTGACTGCTGGTTATTATTTCCTTAATCTGGATCTATGTCACGGGTATTTGGTTTGCGCACTTTCTATTAAACCATCCTCTTTCTCTGAGACTTGGCGTGATTGCTTCCTTTTTAGTTGCTCACACTGCCCGTCACAGAATAACCAGCCACCTTCGGAAGCCGCCAGTCTCCCTTACTTTCTCCTTCGTTCGTGGTCATGTCTCGTGGTAAGTGTTTGTCTACGTGCTGTGTGTTTGTCGTGTATTGTCTGAGAGTGTGTTGAGTCTGTCCCCACTCATCCCGCCATGTTTAAATGTTGTTTGTGTAAGACCCGTAAAATCACACGGCAGTGACTAGAGCTGGGGACCAGTAGACTCCGCTCTCACCCAGCGAAACTACCGGTGCCTCACATTGCGCACGTCCGTTGTCCGTTATCGTCTGTATGTGTGTGTGTGTGTGTGTATGTACGTTGTGTTGGGTTTTAATAACGACGCGGACGTGAGCGAGAGTGCGAGTGTGCCGTGGTGTGTGTGTTTCGCTGGTGGTGTTCGTGACGGGTCCACCGATGCATGCTGCGTGCTAGAACGCGTGAGATGCGAATCTCTCTGCTCCTTTCACCTCTCTCACCCGATATCCCGTGGTGACGGGGGTGAGCGACTGCGGGCCAGAGAGACGCGTCGCTGTGGGCATGACGCGCAAGCCGCTCGCGGATAGCTCTCTCTCTCCAAAGATCTACGGATCCCGTGGTGAAAACGGTGAG
Source organism: Brachyhypopomus gauderio (assembly GCF_052324685.1). Taxonomy (NCBI): domain Eukaryota; kingdom Metazoa; phylum Chordata; class Actinopteri; order Gymnotiformes; family Hypopomidae; genus Brachyhypopomus; species Brachyhypopomus gauderio. The sequence continues at coordinate 158,308 of NW_027506877.1, read as the reverse complement.
AGAGAGAGAGCTGGAGTCGGCGCGTCGCGCTCCGCAGAGCGCGCGCATCGGTGGGTCCTGTCCATTTGTTTGTGTTCTGTCTTTGCGTGTTCGTTTTGTCCTAGAGTGTAGCGTGCTTTGTTTTATGTAATTCCTCTCTTGCACCCCTCTTAACTGTGTGTGGGGAGGGGCCCATTTGAGGTCCCATGCCACTGGATGTGGCACGGAGGGCATCCTGGGTGCGTGTATGTTGTATGTTGTGTCTGTGTTTTTTGTTTTGTTGTTCCCCCGGAGGGGCCCCCCCTAAATGTGTTTTTGGGGGGGAGCTATGGGGTTCCTGAGCCACGGCATGTGGCTCAGAAGGCGCTGCTCCATAGGGAGAACTGGCCTTTGGGAGGGACCCCTGAGCAGGGAGGAGCCCCTGTACGCCTTTGTAGGCTGAGGATGCCTAGGGTGTATGGACAGGGTGTCTCCTCATGCCAAGAAGGGGTCCCCTCCCCCCTGGGTATAAGAGGGTGCAAAGGTCAGGGCAGTGCGCGTTATGTGTTGTGTGTCGTCTGTGTGCGTGTGTGTGTGATGTGTTGTGGGTCGCTCCTGGAGGTGGACTGCGGCACTCCCGGACCTAGTGGGGTCTCCAGGCGGAGACCCTCCCCTTCGAGCTCAGGGTGACCAGCATGTCCCTGAGGCGGATTGCCAGGGCCCTGGTCTCTGGCGCTCCTGGGTTGGGTGGAGGAGTCCACCTTGAGATGAGGGGCCCCGGGAGGGGTTCACTCCCCAGGAGTCTGGGGTGACCCCTAGCGAAAAGGGCAGGGGTCAGCTCCGAGCGAGGAGGTAGGTTCGGGAGGTGTCGGTGGAAGCCGTGGCCGCACCCCAGTGTGGCGGCCTGCACACATCCACACCTATGATGTATGTTGGGCCATGTGCTCCCGGTCCACACACAGCGGTGGGGCTTAAGTGGCCTAAGGCCAGTTAGGGCGTGAGGGCCCTGTGACCGACCGGGGCGTGGTTATCGTCTTGTTGACGGCCCGGTCGGTCCAGGGTCCCGCCCAGGAGGCGAGCTAACGTGTTTGTCCTTTTTATGTTTCAGCTCCAGGACTGCAGGGAACGGGTCCCTGCCTGGTCTGCGTCCTGCGACGAGGAGCTTTTATGTGTTTTGTGTTTCAGCTCAGGACGGCAGGGAACGGGTCACTGTCTTGTCCCCGCCCTCCCGCCCCTTTGTTGTGTTTTGTGTGCTGCCGCTGTAAGCCGCACATCCGGAGGGGAGTGCGGCTTTGGTGGGGGGGTCTGTCACGTTGTGGGGGGACCCCCTGCCGGTCGCCCCTGGTTACAGCAGCAGATGTCCTGTTTTTGGTGACGTGATGTTCGTCCCTCAGGCGGGCGGGACCCGTGATCCGTCTCACCTGAGGGTCGTTTGTTCGTCTATATATGTCTTGTCTTTGTACCAGTTGACTGCTGCTTATTATTTCCTTAATCTGGATCTATGTCACGGGTATTTGGTTTGCGCACTTTCTATTAAACCATCCTCTTTCCCTGAGACTTGGCGTGATCGCTTCCTTTTTAGTTGCTCACACTGCCCGTCACAGTGTCACTTAATGAAAAAATTCACTTTAGGATAGTTAATGTGAACATAGCGTAATATATTATATAGAATTACAGAATAGTGAAGATGTTTTTAGTCCAATGCTATAAAATAACTTCTTTAAAATCAAATTAATATCTCTCTTCCTAAAATTCAGTCAGCACAGAATTGAAGAGGAGTCAACAGTATGCAGGTACAGTGTGATTTCTAATCTTTCTTGAATAACTTATCTACTTGAATAACTTATCTAAATTTTTTAGATAATCCTAACACTACTGCAACTCATAACCAAATAAACTTGTATTAATTGTGGTTGAGTTGTTGGACTATTGGGTTCATCTGCTTTATAGTTTGCTACCAATATATGCAACATATGCTACCAATCCTGCTTGTCAGTTTTATGCAATATATATGCAAGCGGACCACCCAGTGGAGGATGGGTTCCCGTTTTGAGTCTTGGTCCTCCCAAGGTTTCTTCTTAATCTCTGCCATCTCATGGAGTTTTTCCTTGCCACTGTCACCTCACCACTGGCTTGCTCATTAGGTATCTGGACCCATACAATTGTAAAGCTGCTTTGTGACATGTGTTGTAAAAAGCGATGTATAAAGCACGTTAATATATTCCCTAAAATAAAGGGAACACTTAATCAACACAATGTAACTCCAAGTCAGCCACAAATCTGTGAAACCAACCTGTTCAGTTAGGAAGCAACACTTATTGTGAATCAATTTCACCTTCTGTTGTGCAAATGGAACAGACAACAGGTAGAAATGAGAGGTAATTAGCAAGACACCCCCTATAAAGGAGGTTCTGCAGGTGGAGACCACAGACCTTTTCTCTGTTCTCATCTTTTCTGGCTGATGTTTTGGTCACTTTTGCATTTTTTCAGTTCCATAGAGGTAGCATGAAGTGGTGTCTACAACCCACAGACGTTGCTCAGGTAGTGCAGCTCATCCAGGATGGCCCATCAATGTCAGCTGTGGCAAGAAGGTTTGCTGTGTCTGTCAGTAGTGTCCAGAGCATGGAACAGTACACCAGGAGACATGGAGAGGGCTGTAGCAGGGCAACAACCCAGCAGCAGGACCACTAACTCCTCTTTAGTGCAAGGAGGAACAGGAGGAGCAGTGCCAGAGCCCTGCAAAATTACCTCCAGCAGGCCACTAATGTTCATGTTTCTGCTCAAACTGTCAGAAACAAACTCCATGAGGGTGATATGAGGGCCCGACACCCACAAGTGGAGCTTGTGATTACAGCCCAACACCGTGCAGAGAACACCAAGATTGGCAGATTCGCTTTTGGCGTCCTGTGCTCTTCACTGATGAGAGCAGGTTCACAATGAGCACATGTGACAGAGTCTGGAGACATGACTGTTTTCGTAGTGAGTCAGCAGTGGTGTGGGGATGCATTTCTTTGGAGGGCCGCATAGGGCCCTTCTGATACATGACAATGCATGGCCTCATGTGGCTGAAGTGTGTCAGGAGTTCCTGCATGATGAAGGCATTGATGCTATGGACTGGCCTGCCCGTTCCCCAGATGTGAATACAACCGAGCACATCTGGGACACCATCCACCAACTGCATATTGTACCACAGTGTGTCCATGAGTTGACTGATGCTTTAATTCAGGTCAGGGAGGAGATTCCTTAGGAGAACACCTGCCGCTTCATCAGGAGCATGCCCAGGTGTTGTAGGGAGGTCATACAGACACCTGAAGGCCACACACACTACTGAGCCTCATTTTAACTTGTCTTGAGGAATTTCCACTAAAGTTGGATCAGCCTGCCATTTGATTTTCCACTTTGATTTTCAGTATGATTCCAAATCCAGACCTCCATGGGATAATAATATTGATTGAACATTGATCATTTTTATGTTTTGTTCTCAACGCATTCCACTATGCAGTCATGGTCTGGTGGTAGAGAACGGGTCTTGTGACCAGAGGGTTGTGGGTTCGATTCCCAGGCATGAGGCCATGACTGAGGTTCCCTTGAGCAAGGCACCTAACCCCAACTGCTCCCCGGGCTAGGGCTAGGGCTGCCCACCGCTCTGGGCACGTGTGCACCACAGCCCCCTAGTAATCGTTTGTGTGTGTGTGTGTGTGTGTGTGTGTGTGTGTGTGTGTGTGTGTGTGTGTGTGTGTATGTGTTCTAACTGCATAGATGGGTAAAACGCAGAGGACAAATTTTGATTGCGGTGAAATATCACAATGGACAAAATATGGTACATAAAAAAAAAGATTTTCAGATCTAGGATGTTATTTTAGTATTCCCTTTATTTTTTTGAGCAATATATTTTGACCAAAGATAATGAGATAATGAGTGTTGTTTTGTAGTTTATTATTATGTACATTTAACATTCTGTATGTTTCTCTCAGTGGATGTGACTCTGGATCCTGATACAGCTAATCACTACCTCATCCTGTCTGATGATGGAAAACAAGTGACACATGGAGACCCAAAACAGAAGCTCCCTGACAACCCAAAGAGATTTTACATGTATGCCATGGTCCTGGGAAAGGAGGGGTTCTCCTCAGGGAGATTTTACTATGAGGTTCAGGTCAAGGGGAAGAGTGAGTGGAGTGTAGGAGTGGCCAGAGAGTCTGTTAACAGGAAGGGGGAGATTAAACTGAGACCTCAGTATGGATTCTGGACTGTGATTCTGAGGGATGAGGATCAGTATTGGGCTTGTGCTGGTCCCTCTGTTCCCCTCACCCTGAGAGAGAAGCCCCAGACAGTGGGGGTGTTTGTGGATTATGAGGAGGGTCTGGTCTCCTTTTATGATGTGGAGGCCAGGTCTCATATCTACTCTTTCACTGGTCAGTCCTTCACTGAGAAACTCTACCCTTACTTGAGTCCTTATATCAATGATGGAGGTAAAAACTCAGCTCCACTGATCATCTCCTGTATATCTAAGACTGAGTGAATGTTTGCCATCTTAAATCATCTTAAATATGCCATCTTAAATATTTTTCAAAAATATTACAATAAAACTTTTTTTCTACTGGTTCCAATCACAAAACCATGAAGAGTAATTGTTATCTGAAATTGTACAGGGGACACCCTCTTCTATTTTTAACATGTATAACTAAATGTACTGGACATGTGTGTCCTTACTTTATTCTTGTCATAACTAATGGTTAATGGTTAAAGTTACTAATGTTGCATTTTTCTTGTGCAGAATTAAATTTTAATCATTTTAATCATATGTTCCAGTCATGACACATGACTCTGACAAGTTTACTGTTTTCATTTAATCATTGCAGATTTACTTTACTGATTATGACATTATTTAGGTTATGATGTGGAACTTGCACTTTAATTACGCAATAATACACGAGAGGGAGTGCTGTAACGTGTAATATTGGCACTGCTGTGCTGCGGTCATAGATCAGTGTATTATTGCGTAATTAAAGTGCAAGTTCCACGTCATAACCTAAATAATGTCATAATCAGTAAAGTCCAGTATCCTTCTGACCCAAACGCACCTGGGGGAAACACCTTTCTATGCATGTGTCTAAAAAGCTGAGGATGAGTTAAAAAAGGTTCACCCAACACCAACTAACATGCACATTTCTAATTTATGCAGCAAACACATTTTGCTCATTGTAATAATCATTTAAATAGTAATGATAATGAATAATGAAGTGCTATTCTGCCTGATCTATACCACACAGTGCAATCATAGCACTTGTTTGTGTGAGATAGTGCTATACCAAATAAACTTTTATATTAATTGCAAGTATAAAAACAATACCTACACTGAAATGCAAAACACCTTTGATATAAAACCTACTCCTGTGTTGTCCTCACTATTACAGAGCTGACCAAGTCTTTGTAGTAATCCCCAGCTGGTAAGACATAAAGGTCTTAATAAGGTGTAAACTGTCACAATCATCTAAAAACAAAGACTGAAACATCTGAAGAAAAAATAAAAAATACATAAAAAATAGTCTGACCAAATAAAAACATAGACTTAGTAAAACGTGAGAGTAACAGAACGACCCCCAGCCCTTCTCCATTGTGGGCTGTGGTGAGTATCTCTGGAAGGACTGCTTGTGGGAATCAGGTACTGAGTGGACCTTCCCCACAACCCTAAGCAGGCGGGTGATGAGAAGAAGACTGACCACACATCATATGGATGAAATGGTTGACCGGATGGCCATGAGGGACTCCGCTGGTTGGGTAAATGGCTGACCTGCCTGTCTGACAAGGGAGGAGCCAACCTGGAACACAGACTCCCCCCTCTAGCTGGTGCTGCCAACATGGAGAGACACATTCAGCCAGCCAAGCAAAAAGGAAGAAGGAGGAGACCCGGTCTAAACCTGCAACTTGACTAGAGCCTTTACCTTAGGGTGACCAAACGTCCGTATTTCCCGGGACATGTCCGTATTTCACGTCCTGTCCCGGGCGTCCCGGGATATTTTTTAAAACTGTGGAAATGTCCTGGTTTTTAAATTACGTTAATCGGGCCATTAATTCTACAAGCACTAGGACCCTGAGCACGGCGCTGTATGACACGGAATCCCTGAGCCTCATCAGTTGAGCCTCATCATACTCAACTGGCGGAGAACCAACAACTTACGTTCGCCACCCCCACCCCCTACCCCCCCGCTCCCCCGCTCGACAACTTACGTTCGCCACCCCCCTTCCCACCCCCCCGCTCGACAACTTACGTTGCCCCCCCCCCCCCCCCCCCCCCCCGTCCTGGTTTTCCCAAACAAAAATATGGTCACCCTACTTTACCTGCCTCTTTCGTGCCTCTTTCAACTTCACATATATAATTTGCAATATTTTTCGTACTACATTTTCACATAAAGGTAAATAATATCAAACAACTTATTGTTGAATTCTAATGACTAAACATCATTGATTCTTTTTTAAAGAAATACGAAATTGTATAGGCCTAATCTGCAGTGCTATGCAGTTTGGAACCTATGGATGCAATAATTTCAGCGAACCACCAGGTGTCACTATTTTGGCATTGGCTTTTGTACGGGTTTCCAAATTATCGTACAGGCCGATCCGCGTAACTGATGCGTGTTCAACGATGGCAGCCTGTCCACCAGACACATTCGAGTCCTGTATGCAGTTCTTGACTTTATTATCTTACTTCAATGATGTACCACGAAATACATATCGCAATATTTACATGGTACTTCCATATATTTCACATCTAAACCTAATCTATATTACAGATTATTATATTACTATATTTTTTGCCGGTGTTCCGAATATTAAAAAAGGAGAAAAACCGGGACAAACTGGGACAGGGGGCGGAACACCCTTTTATTGTTTACACCGACCACAAAAATTTGGAGTACTTAAAAGAAGCCAGGCGACTTAACCCTCGCCAAGCTAGATGGGCGTTGTTCTTCTCCCGGTTCCGTTTTTCTGTCTCCTATAGACCCGGCTCAAAGAACACAAAAGCCGATGCCGTCTCACGCATCCACGATAAAGACCCCGTAGAAAAGGAACCGGAGTACATATTGCCACGCACCTGTTTCGTAGCTGCCGTTCGGTGGAATTTGCAAAGCGAGATGGAGGAAGCACTACGCACAGATCCCCGTCCAGACGATTGCCCGGCAGGAAAACAGTACGTCCCCGTGTCTATGAGAGGACGACTCTTACAACTAGCTCACGATACGGCGGGTACAGGTCACCCGGGGATTACACGCACCATACATCTCATATCACGGCTCTATTGGTGGGCATCTTTGAAAGACGACGTTCGCGATTATATATTAGCTTGCAGCATCTGCGCGACGAGTCGCACTCCCCGAACTCTCCCTGTAGGAAAGTTGCTTCCACTCACTATTCCTCGCCGACCCTGGTCCCATATCGCGATGGATTTCATCACCGATTTACCGAAGTCCGAAGGCAACACTGTCATTCTAGTTGTAGTCGATAGGTTCTCCAAGATGTGTCGCTTAATTCCTTTTCCCAAGTTACCCACTGCCATGGAAACCGCCCTGGCCGTTTTCACTTTCGTTTTCCGAGTCTTCGGGGTGCCCGAGGATATTGTTTCTGATAGGGGTGTCCAATTCACGTCACAATTGTGGAAACAATTCTGCAAACTGCTCGGGGTCACAGTTAGTCTTACCTCCGGCTACCATCCTCAGGCTAACGGGGAAGTAGAACGAGTAAACCAGGAGATAGGGAGGTTTTTGAGGCAATATTGCGTTTCCCAGGCGGGCTGGAGTAAATACCTACCTTGGGCGGAATATGCCCGGAACTCGCTAATGCATTCCTCCACCAAAATGACCCCCTTTCAATGTGTGTACGGGTATCAACCGGCCTTCTTCCCCTGGGACGAAAGTCCGTCAAACATTCCGGCGCTGGACAACTGGTTCGAGAACAGTGCGCGCACTTGGCACTCGCCGGTTGCCTACACTGGTCTACCACCCGGGGCAGAGGGTGTGGCTGTCCACGCGAGACTTGAACCTGCGGCAACGATGCAAGAAACTCAGCCCTAAATACGTCGGTCCATTCAAGGTCCTGCGGCGAGTCAACGCCTTCTCGTATGAACTTCAACTGCCCCCTCAGTATCGCGTCCATCCGGTGTTCCACGTTTCTCTGCTTAAACCGGTGTTCTACAGTCCTATGTCTGCGGCGTCGTCTTTTGCCAAGCCACCTGAACCACTGGAGCTCGACGGGCGCCCCGCTTACCTTATCCATGCCATTCTGGAGTCCCGTCGGCGTCGGGGTGGGCTTCAGTATCTGATCGAGTGGGAGGGCTACGGTCCCGAGGAACGTGCATGGATCCCCGCGCGGGATGTGTTGGACCCCCCTCTTCTCGCCGAATTCCACGCTGCTCATCCTCACTTCCCTGCTCCCAGGCGTCGTGGCCGGCCCCCTTCTAACCGGTCTGTTGCGGCTGGAGCCGCTCGTCGGAGGGGGGGTACTGTCAGGAACAGCACATGATCGCCATGAGATGTGTTTCACCTGCCGCTCATCGCCCCTCCCCTTTCATGCTATTTAAGCTTCCTCCTCTATCTTCCGGGTTGCGAAGTATTGTTGGGAGTGAAAATCAACTCGGAAATGTTTAACTCTGAAAATTTAACACTCCAGTTTTTGCTGTGTAGGAGAGGACGTAAACGCCATTTGCTGCAGTAAAAATGTCTAAAGTCATGGCTCTTCTAATGTTTTTATTCAGCTACTTTTGTGTAAGAGCGGCATATACTTCTGTTTAAAGAGCTTCTCCGGGCAGTTTCCGCCTTCTTTTGGCAGATCTGTTAAGATGATTGGCTGCAGTAAAAAATGATTGACAGCTAACTCTGGCTGATAATTGGCTTAATAAAAATTGATTGACAACGAAAGTCTAGTATCTGATTGGCTGCAGTCGAAAATGATTGACACATGCTGCGCCCTTTACTCACATCCACCGGGGCTCCGGCCTGCAGCATTACCCTTCTCCTGCAATTTTTTGTACCGTGACTCGAAAGGAAGGTACGCCTAATACAAGACAAAAACGATATTTTTGTATAAATATGTAAAATTAGATGTAAAATGATGCACGGCGATTTTTGTTTACATGGTATTGTTTGCGTTTGCATGAAAACTTGCTCAACCAAACCAGAGTTGCCAACTTTTCAAGATCGCTTGGAGTGAGATTTGAACCTGGAGGGGGTGGTGAGTTGTTGACGGGGTGGCGAACGTAAATTGTTACCGGGGCGGTGTAAAATGGACACAAATTAAGTATTATATCGCATGGAGTAGGATCTGCCTCATCCGTCTGTAATTCTGTGTTGACTGTGCCTGTAACGATGTTAACCTTGTGCAGTTTGGTTGCCCCTATGATGTGTTTGATACCATGTTTCTGCCCTTTTACGCTACTGGACTGTCCTGTGTGTGGTCGCCGGGATGGCTGACCTCTTGGGGGGTTGGCTGTGTAGCGTTGGGGCTGTCGCTACCCAATCCAAACCGGAAACCCAATTTTGACTGCGCATACGTCATACAATTTATCCCGCCCTTTCCGTTTTACGACGCTCTTCTTTGAGAGTGTTGGAAAGTAGTTGGCTAGGTGGTCGTGGTTGTCTTGTTATCTGCGACAATGAAAACATTCGAATTTTATCGTGCCGTTCAGGTAAAATAGTTAATACAGTTATTTATCCGTGCAGGCTAATCAGTTATTAAATATGTTTGCTATTTGGTTTTGCAGGATTATTTCCTGAAAGGTGAGTTTGCTTCCACCGTGGGGAGCAGAGACCGGGAGAGAAGACGGTTAGCAGCTTCCAGCTTCATGCTTAAAGGCAGGTTTAAGTTACCTATACTTGTTTTCCACAAATGAACCTTTATACATAGTTCTAACCGCAAATGTTTTTTATTTAAACAGAAATGTGTTTGTTACTTAATTCTTTTCTACAGAGAACAGACTTTTCTACACAGGCCCGAGCAGGCGTTACATGCGCTTGGTCGTGCTGTCGGAGGACGAGAAAAGATCTGTTCTGATGGAGTGCCACAATAACCCTGGTACTGGAAACCATAATGGCGTCAGGGGTACCAGAAACAGGGTCATTGCTGGCTATTACTGGTCTACGCTAAATAAAGATGTCACTGATTGGGTAATGTATTGCAAGTGTTTCAATTTGGCAAACAGTTTTCTATCTGTATTAAGTTCTCTGTGAACATTTAGTGAACATCTTCATTAACTTAACTGTTAGTAAGTAAATTAAGTGTAAATGCTGATCATTACATAAGAGGTATTTGCTCAGTAAGCAAAAAAGGTTAATTTTTGTTTTAGTAATCAATAGATCATAGGACTATTGCAATATTTTGATTATATTGCACTCCCTTATTAAAGATGCATTTTAAAAAACACTTGTTCTGCATTTTGTTTTTAGGTCAAATGTTGCCATCGCTGCCAGATGAATGATCCCATTAAAACTGTTGTCCCTGTTTTACATTCTATTAAGGTGCTGTTTACAACATCATTGCAGTCAAGGTTTTACAATTATTTAAATAGGCTAAACACTCATATTTGTATAGGTGAAGGAAGCCTGGGAGGTACTTGGTTTGGATTTAATTGGACCACTACCCAAAACTGCACATGGCAACATTTATGCTTTGACCATGACTGACCTATATACAAAATGGGTTATTGCTGAGCCTCTGCAATCAAAACCAGCGAGTGAGGTGTCCTTGGTGATGATTAACAAGTTGTACATATTTGGTATGCCCAGGAAAATTATCACAGACCAAGGCAAAGAGTTTGTCAATGGGGTAAGGACTTTGTCACACTTTAAATATAAATTGTTTTCCTTTACCTATATTGTCTTTGCTTTACATGCAGTGCAATGTTTAAATCTGAAAATATATTAAATCTAATTTGTCCACAGCTCAATGACCAAATATTCACAATGATGAATATTAAACACGCTGTGTCCAGTGCCTATCATCCTCAGACCAATGGCCAGGTAACTTGTACTATATTTGTGTGCTTTTTATGTATTGTTGCTACAGTATTTACTCACAGATTAATATGTACAGGATGAACGGACAAACCAAAACATCAAACGTGCTCTGAGAAAATATGTAAATGAGAATCACAATGACTGGGACATTCACCTACCAGCTGTGGTATATGGCATCAACACTGCCAAGCAGGTTTGCATACATAAAATTATGTCTATAATATCAACCTAAAAGGATGGAATGATTATAAGTCTGTGAATTAAAAGTTAATTATTATAGCAAATAACACTGTAAACTTTTTTTGTTTTTTTTTTTCTTTCTTTTTTTATTGCAATTTTATTTCCAGAGCTCTACCAGGTACAGCCCCTATTTTCTGATGTTTCACCGGCACCATCGTCTGCCTGAAGTCATCAATGCCTCTCCTATGGGAGATGACTTTGAGGTTGCTGACCCAGAAGATGACATTAATGGGAAAGTTACAGAAATGAAGATCCTTAATGAAAAGGTTTGCATGAAAACTTTACCATAATCTTTGTTACTGTTGTACATGTGTTTTATGAGTGATTATTTTTGTAGGTCCTTAGCAATATAGAGGCAGCGCACTCTATATTGCAGATATTTCCCACGACTCTAAGAAGCGCCGCACTGGAGACAGTCTTGGAAGTCTGCACCAAGGACCATATACTGTGTTAGACGTTTCATCAAAAGGTGTAGCCACTCTGCAAAAGGGTGTCTCTTCGGTCCAGAAGGTCAACATATCTAGACTTCGACCATATAACAGATTAACAAGTAAGTGTTAGAAATACAAAATGAAAATTTTATGGAAAAAATATGAATCGTGTATATTACAAAACAAGATGAGAGTTAAGACATTATTAAATACAGAACCATTCCATTGACTGATTATCTTGCATGAGGCAACATGGATACACAGTGTCACTTTTCGTACTATCAGATGTACCGACTGAGAGGACATATTTGCGGGACCATTGCTATCCTCAGCTGGAATGGCAGGTGGAACACCCATATGCTCTCTCGGGTCTGCATTGGGAGAAAGACCTGAACCCTCTTCAAGATGAGCTGGTTAGCAGTGTGTCCATTCTGCAGTGTTACATTTTATTGTCATGTTGATGACTTACAGTTGTTGATCTTGATATTTAGCTTCACTATGTACTGGATATTAACCGTCCATCAAATGAACTGATCGTGAAGGATGGTGGTACCTGTCTGACACGTGAGGACTTTTGGAGCCTGGGATTGAGTCGGTGCATGGAGTCAAATGTGAGCATTTTAAATGTGACACATCTTGGTGTATTACATTATAAATTTATCCTATACACATGACTTGTATCATCAAAACTGTTGTCTATGATAATTTCCAGATTGGAAATGCATGCCTTAGGATTGTGGAAGAAGAAGCACGGAAACACGTAACTGCTTGTCCTATTTTTAATACTGAGGCTCCCTAAATATCTCTTTATTTTGCATTTGGACATATTTGTAATCTTTGTACTGTATAGGGATATTTCGGACCTCTACGTTGTTGCTACATGGAAAGACAAACATGCAGACCCACAGCTCAGTTTGCCGGTAGGTTTAGTTGCGGTATTTCTTTTACTACTAATGAGATCTATTTTTAGGATAAGATGTGTATGCAGTGTTGCATCTGACCGTGCCAATGTTTGTACTTTCCCTTTACTACCAGGAAAGCATCAGGTCAAAAGATGCCATTCTTTTTCCTTCCTGGAGTAGGCAGCAGGATCAAGCAGATCACTATTTACTCTGTGTTGAGTGCAGTTTTGAAACATTGATTTTAGCTTTCGTTGGAAGTTGGTTTATTGTTTTATATTTATTTTGGAAATATGAATTTCAGGTGATATTAGTACCACAGAGGGAAATTTTTTTTCTTGATTCTCTTCGCCCAAATGGCTTTGGAGATGATGTCTACAAAACAGTATTTAGGTTGAAATGAAGAATAACTGTTTTGACTTTGTCCTAAGGCAGTGTTTTTCATATTTTTGCCCAAAAAGTGACATTAAAGGAGGGAGGGGGGTGGGGGGGGTCAGGTGGGGAAAAAAATTTAAACATTAATTAACCAATATTTAAAAGCATCTTACAGAAATTGCCAGTTAGCGAGAAGCTAGTAGCTCAACAGCTATGCAGTGAAAAAACACTGTTTTGGAGACAAACTTGTTCGTGTGTCTAAGGTTTTGCGAGAGCCTCGTTCTCAGGCTCCGAGTTTTAGGTGGTTCTTGTTCCGCGTTTCAAGCAGAGCCTCATTCTTAGGAAACAGATTTCAGACAGAGCCTTGTTCTTAGGCTCTAGGTTTATGTGCAGCCTTGTTCTCAGGCATTAGGTTTCGAGCACAGCCTTGTTCAAACGCTACAGCATTCATGCAAAGCCTCGTTCTTAGGCTTCCACAATGATCATTTATTTACAGATAAAATGATTGTGTTTTTTTCTGTATTGCCAGAACAATTGCAAGCTTAATTGATCCTAACCCCTGGACTGAGAAAACAGGAAAAGACATTAAAGTAAGTTTTAATGTGTATAACTGTGGAAATCATGTGGTTACACATTTCTTATTTCATCCATTTTATTACTTAATGCTGTAGCTTTAACTAACTCATATAAAAGCGACATCCATTTCTCCAGAACTTTCCACGACAGACTGGACCAGATTCCTGTGGCATCTTTATGTTGATGGTAAAAATGTGTAATTTTTCTACACTTTCATGTATTAAAGTTACTGTTTACCGTTACTGTAAATTTATTGGGTTTTTTTAATGTATATTAGTATGCACTGTGCCTCTGCACCTCTGCCCCATGTACCTTCACAGAGGTAAGTCTAAGCACATTTAACCAACTCCGTAATCAAACTACTAATAAATTTGACTGTTGCCATGCTTTTGTTTAAAGAGTGATATGCCACTAATCCGTCGATGGTGGTGTGTTCAGCTAATGGAGAGATTTTCCATAGAGGGGTATGAATTACAATAGTGGTAATGTTTTTAGTATTTATGTAAGTTTTTATTTATGTAAATTTTTGGTTGTTTAAAATGATGTTAATTTTACTCCAAGACATGGACAGAGGTTTGCCTACTGGGCAGAAGAAGCCCCTCTTTTACTAAAGGGGAACTTGGAGCCTCTCTTCAGGGTGCCAAGGTCCACTGTTGGTCCACTTCAGTCAGATGGACTAGCTGAAAGTGACAGCACTGCAAAAAATAACAACAGGATTTTCTTTATTTCATATAGCAACCACGCATCATGAGGGACCTCAAAAGAGCTTTGTGTTGGATTCACAGCCACACAGAACTCTTTGCTGGGAAGGTGACTGAGCCTGCTGTGATGAAAATGAGTGCTGAGGATCAACAGAATGCTCTTGAGGCTTTGAGTGAGCTTGAGAATGGATGTGAGGAGTCAAGGGATTCATTTACCTTTACTTTTGAACTCCAGGAGGACATGGAAACGTTTCTTTGTAATTGTGCTGATCTAATGGGCCTTAAGGTTAATTCAATGTTTTTGGAGTTGTATTTTGTTGTTGTTTTCAAAAAGCTTTTTTGTTTTATTATAAAGTCGTGGCTTCTTTTTTTTTTTAAACCCCACTGTCACGGTACGGCAGGCCCCCTACTGGTCGCCCCCGTCTACAGCGGCAGCTGTCCTGTAATCGTTGTGTTGTGTGCGTCCCTCAGGTGTGCGGAGCCCGTGATCCATCCCACTTGGGGGTCGTTTGTTCGTCTATATATGTCTTGTCTTTGTACCAGTTGACCGCTGGTTATTATATCCTTCATTCGGATCCAAGTCACGGGTTTTTGGTTTGCGCACTTTCTTCATTAAACCATACTTTTTCCCTGACACTTGGCGTGATCGCTTCCATTTTATTTCGCTCACCCTGCCCGTCACACCAACATAAATGCCAATTTTTTTCTCCAAAACACATTGCAGTTACACATGTATTGTTATACAAGTTAATAGATTAAACACAGTTGTACACTGCTCAATAAAATAAAGGGAACACTCAAATAACACATCCTAGATCTGAATGAATGAAATATTCTCATTGAATACTTTGTTCTGTACAAAGTTGAATGTGCTGACAACAAAATCACACAAAAATCATCAATGGAAATCAAATTTATTAACCAATGGAGGCCTTGATTTGGAGCCACACACAAAATTAAAGTGGAAAAACACACTACAGGCTCATCCAACTTGGTTTTATCGCTGGTTTAGTGGTAACTTAGTGTGTCCTATGGACAGGGAGTCTGTTATCGTGACCACTTTAAGGACAAGTTTTGTTTACAAGAGGGAAGAGCTGCTAGCGCTGAGAACAAAGTGACGCACAAAGGGAGTATATGTTTAGCTAGCTAATGTAACTAATTCATAATGAATATAAATCTTGATCTAGCTAAGCTGTATTATTATGCCAACAAGCTTACTCTGCTATTACCAAACACAGTGTCCTCTCTTTTAATTTGATTTTAAATAGGTGTTACCATAGTTTTCTTTAGGGTGACCAAACGTCCGTATTTCCCGGGACATGTCTGTATTTCACGTCCTGTCCCGGGCGTCCCGGGATATTTTTTAAAACTGTGGAAATGTCCTGGTTTTTAAATTACGTTAATCGGGACATTAATTCTACAGGTACTAGGTCCTGTAGTACCCCCCCCCCCCCCCCCCCCCCCCCCCCCCCGGCTCGACAACTTACGTTCGCCGCCACCCCCCCCCGACAACTTACACACAGTGTCCTGGTTTTCCCAAACAAAAATATGGTCACCCTAGTTTTCTTTCAATTTATGACCAGTTGCTTAAATGTTAAGAGAAAATATTAGTCTGCAAATCTGTGTTGAGCTATCATCAACATTATGTTCCCTGTTCTCCTTTCCCTGGTCAAATCCTTGATGAGGGACTACTTCCATTGATGGACCTCAACTCTTTGCAGTTTCTTGAATGAGCTAAGGGATAGAAGTTTTAAGAAATAACATGGTAAGCAAACACAAATGATTCTCTATGTAGTAATTCTCGTAATTTTTGGTTAAATTTTTAAGGTTTTTGTTATTGTTTTCTATCCTGATGCTGGCATGTCTTCACAAAGCCAAAATGTTGAAAAGCCTCGTGTTATGATTCCTTTATTTTTGCCAGCAGTTGTTGACATGTCATTTACTTGTGCTTGATTTTCTTCTTATTATTTATCTAACTCTGTTTTTATTTATAGATCACTACATTAGGACTTCAGGAAGGTTTGGATGTGAAAAACACTGTCTGGAGAGTCATGAGATGTACAATGATCAACTCTGACTGGAGGGGCATAAACGGAAAGATGGGGCTTCATAACACACATCTAATGTAGTAATTGGTATGTTTTCTGCTTTTTAATGTGAGCATTTGTTTGAAAATGCAACTTTGCCATAAAAACGTTTATCTAAGCCATCACACCAGTAATATTTTAAAACACTTAGAATTTTATTTAAAATGGTTATTGACTTGCATTCTATAATTTCATTTCTCACAATAAATGTTGTGTCAGCTGTAATAAAGGAAGTGTGTAACTTCAGCATGAGTGTGAATAGGTTAATCTTGCATGGTTAGCATTTTTCATTTTTAAAAGGATAAAAGGCAACAGCTAATTTAAATAAGTAGATTTAAATATACATTTTGAGCTCAGTAGTGCATTTTTGAGTATCATGTTTCCAATTTGATTAGAAATGGTGATAAGCTTCTATAACACTTGCTTTACTAAACAATCTCCTTTTTTGTATATAATGAACAGAACAAGCAGGAGAGAAGTTTTGAATGCTGTCAAATACTGTTATGTGAATCAATCCAATGTTTTTGTACTGGACAGTGAAATGGAAGGAGGAGGAGGAGTTTTTTTTTAGTTTTATTGTCTGAAATGAGTCTGGTGCAGATCTGTACCAGATATGGCCCACACCTTGTAGTCAGCTTGTGGCCCACATTTGACCCAAATGCGTGCTTCTCTTGTGGCTGACATGTGGCCCTAATCTGGCAACCGGGAGCGGTCCACCCAAGGGCCTTCCATCAGTGCGGCAAGTGGGCCAGATGAAAATGGGCAATGTGGGCCAGATCTGGGCCAGAATAATTTTGCTATCTGGGGCTGGCGAATCACATTAACACACCTTTCGCGATGCTCCTGCTGCCTGCATAATGCATTTGGCAAAAAAAAAGTCAGCGCTGGTATGCAGCCCATTGGTTATTTTCTTTACTGACACAGAGCTGCACCAATCATATCATCAAACACCCCCTTCTCCATGCGCCGGTGCGTAGTGCAATCTAACGTTGATTAACATAACGTATGTGAGTATCTGAGATGGAGAAAAAGCGCAAAGGAGGTGCAGAGAAACTACGACAAAAAAGAAGCTTGAACTTCAAGTAAACGCTGCCAAATGTATAAAAAATACTCAAATGTTTGCCACAGCAGGGCCTTCATCAGCTCCCATGGCTGATGACAGTGGTGGCGGTGGCCAGTGGACAGAAACATGTACTAGAACGTGTGGTAAGCCTGACTCCTTTCAGGGCAGCTATAAAATGAGTAGGGTTAAGCAACCAAACCCTTTGCCAAATCTGATAAATTGATAAAACATCAATAAAATCATTTTGACTAATGTTCTATGGCCGAGTTAGTTTGTATTGTAAATGCAAAAGGTAAAATAAGTGAATAACGTCCTTACCTCTATTATAAGACTTTGTGTACACTGACTGTATGAGAAAATAAGCCTATTTTAGTACTTTTATGTCTTCCATTCTGAACTAAATAGTCTTAAATGTGAGAACACTTAAAACCTCCATTCACCAACAAAAACAGTACTAAGTCACTCAGCAGGCAGCATTCTATTTTCATTATTATACTATTAATATTTGTGGGGTGAGTAGTAGGCTAGGCTAAGGCTATGCTTGGTAGGAAGGGGAAATGTTTGGTAGTTTTTATGGAGGTGTTTAGGGACAATGTACAGAAATTAAAGGAAATTACACTTTTTAAAATGGTAATTTTGTTTATTGCCTGTGCCATATGCCAATGCTGCTGTGTGCCTCTTCACAAATCTTCATAAATCCAGTATTTCTAGGTGTATTTTTAAAGCCACCATTCAATTAAACTGAGTTACTGGGCAGTTTTCTGATTTTGTTATTAGGCCATTGATTGTTTAACTTGTAAGCCTAGGTTTAGCTACTTTTTCGCCTGGATGTGTTTGGGGGCATTTAGCCTAGCTGGCTAAAGAAAATGTAGGCTCTAATTAAAGAAAATCTTATTTTTTACAATGACATAATTTTTTTTTTGCCAGTATTATGCCAATGCAGCTGTGTGTCTGTTTTTCTGATAAAACAACAATAATTAATTCCTTATGTTGAGATAAATAAAAAAACATTACAAAAAACCCAACCTCACCCCAGAGTCTGTATTCATGTTTTGATGAAATAGCATCCCCAGAAGACAAGAGTAGTGAGAGAGTCGGAGAGAGTCAGGAGAGACACAGCGGGAGAGAGGAGAGCAGAGAGCAGGAGGACATAGATTACTTTACCCGTCCTGAGCCTTCTATGTTACAGAGCTTTTTGTCTCACCACCCACAACAACATGCAAAAAATCCAGTGGTGCAAAGGGTATTCACCTGTAAAAATGGAACCAACAGGATGTGGCTAACATATTGTAAGAGACGTCACACATTATTTTGTTTTGTGTGTATTGCTTTTGGGAAGATCAGTGACACAAGCACATTTATTACTGGAATGTCTGATTGGAGGCATGTGCACCAGCGCACAGAAGAGCATGAAAAGAGTAGTGCACACCGAATCTGTGCCGAAGCTTTTTTACTAAGGAGCTCAAAAGCAGATATCAGCAGCATGTTTGCTGGTAATCAGCTGTTTGCTCATAGGGAACAGGTTAAAAAGAGACGCCGGGTATTGGAGCGTGTCGTGGATGTGGTAAAAGTGTTAGGTAAGAGAGGGTTGAGCTATAGGCATACAGAGAATGAGGCAGCCTACACACTGGATGATGACTCAATTGACCATGGGAACTTTTTGGAACTTATCCTTTTATTAGGAAAATATGATGTCTGCCTAAAAGAGCACCTTGATGATTGTATTGAAAAGAGCAAAAAATTACATAAATCCAGTGGAACAAGAGGTCGAGGGTCTCTTATCACCCTGCTCTCCAAAACTACAGTCAATACAGTAACTGATACAATTGGGCACCTCATTCAAGACTGCATTTCAAATGATGTGCAAAAAGCTGGAATGTTCTCCATTCAGCTGGACACAACACAGGACATAACTTCTCAAGATCAGTGTTCAATACTATTAAGATATGTTACTGACACTGTCAGGGCAGGCCCCAGCGCTGCCCCGCCCATGACCACCAGGGGGCGCTCGCGGTCTTCGGTCTTCCTCTACACATGCCATGAATACCAGAAGGCGTTCGCATTCCACAACTCGCAATCAGCAAAGATGAGCCGCAACACCGGATTTCACCCTTCTTAAGGAGGCCGACTGCGACTCGTCTTTGCTGAGTTGTTTGGTCCTTTCAAGCGGTCAGCCTGTTTCATGGTTTCCAGTGTGTTGCAATCTTTATATTCTCTTCAGTGTTTCGTCTCGTCGCTTTCTCCTGTTTTTTCGATTGTTCACTCCTGCGCCCTTTGGGCCAATCTCAAGTTTTCCTCCCGCTATATTCTTCCTATCTAGTTTTTGGTTTGTTAGGAAGGGTTTAATTTATTTCGCCGCTTTTGGCTTGATTGCCAGTCCTTCCCTGGCTGTTTTCATTACTTTACCTTGTCTCTCGTTTCCGCGTTGATATTAATACCGCATTCTTTGGTTTGTTATTTCTATCGCTCCTGTTTCATTTGCTTTCGTTTTCGCGTTGATCTCTTTCCGCATCCCTTAGTTGTGGGTTTTTATTTAGATTCTCTTTTGCTGGTTTCGATTCCATTCCGCGGTTTTGTTTTCTGATAGTGAATTATATATGTTTTCTTATTTTGTACTTACCTCGCGTTGAGTCTTCTCCGCATTCTCTTTTCTCTGTTTCCCTGTATTTATTCCCCTTGTGTTTATTTTCACAAGGGCGTTTTTTCTTTCCCTGCTTTTCCCGCATCACTTTTTGGCGGAGGCTTCAGTTCTTTATTTTGTTTGTGGTTTGGCACTTGGGTCCGTTTACCAAAACCTCAAGCGGTTTGTGCACGTTCGCACAACCCCGCTTAACTGACACTGTGCACGAGAGGCTTGTTGCCCTAGTGAAATGTCCCAGCTGGCACACGACCGACCTTCAACGTTGAAATGTGGTTGAAATATAGTTGAAATACTGTCTGTTGTTGTTGTTTTCAACGTTGAAACAACGTTGAATCAACGTTTAATGTTAAATGGTTGCGCAAACGTTGAACTATTAACGGTGAATCAACGTTTAATGTTAAATGGTTGTGTAACCCAATATAAAATATAGGGTATGATCCTGTAAGGAAATTAATCTACAGGGTCTGGGATATTGGAGTGAATAAATAAAATTTGTAGTTGATATAATTTAAATTATATTTGGGGCAGCTTAGAGACAACTCTAGCTCGCACACAAATACGCAGACGAATGGAATTTTTTTCAAATGATGTCTATTAAAAATATAATATATACTATGTTCATGAATAATAACTATATATATATATATATAGCCTATTTATTAGTTGAGCAATTAGTTGAGAAACGTGCCTGAAATGCCAAACCTAAAAGAATTTTTTTTTTCTTGAATAAAACAAATAGCAACAAGAAATAATTAATTAAATACACCACTTTGTGGGTGGGTTACATCTGCACAAACGTTGAACTATTAACGGTGAATCAACGTAATATCTTCAACCTGCCTTTGTATTACCATTTCAAGTTCAAAAAACACATACAATAAAAAAGTACAAACAACACTTTGGCATTGGCTGAGGGTTTTGAAAGAGGTATTAATTATTATTATTATTATTATTATTAGTAGTAGTAATACTACTTATAAAATTAAAATTTATTTTAATTAATTCGTCCAAAAACGTCGTCAAAAACAGGCAGGTATTAACCAGGAAGACAACATCAGGCAATTAAACAGTTTTAAATGTTTTGAGGCAGAAACAAAAGAGAAAGAGAGTTTAAAGAGAGTTTGCAGGGTAGTCGTGGCCTGGCGGTTAGGGAACTGGTCTTGAGACCGAAGGGTCGTGGGTTCGAGTCCCAGACTTGAGGCAATGACTGAGGTTGTGTGGTGGTACTCTGAGTAAAATGAAAGAATAAAAAAAAATAAAATTGTTCTTTTTTCATTAAGGCATACAGTTGTTTTTATCCTCTCTCCCATGCAATTTTGAGCATCATGAACGTGAATTTTATGGTTTATTCAAGGTTGAATGTATGACGTTGAAACGACGTTGGCATATCAACGTTGATTCACCTTTCAAAATCGACACAAAATCCAACGTTGATTCAACCATCACTTTCGACGTTGATTCAACGTTGATTCAACGTCGATTCAACGTTGAAATGCCTGCTGGGGTGAGGCATCTACTGGGCAATACTTTGTAAACTTGGTCTCAGATGTATTGGACCATCTGAAGCTGGATAAAGACATGTGCATAGGAAATGCCACAGATGGGGCATCAAATATGCAAGGCCATTACAAAGGATTTTCAGCACTGATGACCTCTGTCACCCACTCATGTCCATGTCTGGTGCTATGCACATGTACTTAATCTGGTGATGTCCGATACAACACAAATTGTCATTGAAAGTGGATCACTATTCAGTCTACTGAATGACATTGCTGTATTCATCAAAGACTCATATCAAAGGGTTAATCTATGGGAGAACAAAGCACAAGATAAAAGCCACAGACGCCTCTCTCCAATTGGGGAAACAAGGTGGTGGTCCAAACATGATGCTCTCAAAAAAGTGTTTGGACATTTTGGGAAACCACAGAATGCTTTGTACACAGATGCACCCCTGACACTGGCAGCCATAGAAGACAAAGATCATGAAAAAGCAACTGTACGTGCCAAAGCTCGTGGATTTAAAGAGGGCCTCTTGAAATATGAGACCATATTAACAGCTCGGACATTCTTAAGAATATTTGAGCAAACAACACCTCTGTCTAAATACCTTCGGACAGAAGGCATGGATATCCTTTCGGCTCATTGTATGGTGATTTGCCACACAAGAGGGCCTGAAAAGCATTGCCAGAGATTTTAAAAGTGTGAAAGAAGCCGCAGACACTTTTGTGCAATGGACAAATGACAATATTGAGAAAAGAGAGGAAGAAACTGATGTTGAAACTGAGAGTGCATTGCCCAAGAAAAGAGGAAGAAAAAAAAAACAGAGCAGGAGAAATGGCTCAAGATGAGCCTCTAATGGATGCTGACAGAGCATTCGAAGTCAATGTCCACAATAAAATTCTGGACACTGCTCTCGATGCCATTCATAGAAGGTTTGTGACACATGGCATTCTTTTCGCTGATTTGGCATGACCCCAAGAGCTTTGAACAGATCCGGAACACTACTCTACCCAACAATGCACTCAAAGTCCTAAGCAGATGTCTTATTAAATTTGACACTAATGCAACAGTAGACAATCTCCAATCAGAGCTAAAATGTTTAGCAGGACAGTGGAACAGACTGAAAGCGTCCCATCTTGATGATTATATGACCAGAACAGTAGAAGATGGAGCTGAAGGGCAAGAAGAGGATATTGTGGATAAAACCTGTGCCTCTTGTAAAAATTGCCCACTTTGCTGCCACCAGGTTTTGCTGAGGCTCAACATGCTCTCAGATGCCTATAATCTCCTTGGGCTTGTTTATAAGTTCTTGCTGACCCTTTCCCTGACCCAGGTGACCTGTGAAAGATTTTCTACCCTCAAGTTCATCAAAAGCAGATTCAGGAGCAACTTGTCACCTAGCAAGCTGGAGGGGTTTATGTTGATGGCCACTGAGAAAGACATTCTCATGGCATTGGACACAGACACAGTTATTGATAAGGTGGCTGAGAAGAGTGAATTACTGAAAAAGCTGCTCTTGTGAGTTACTAAGGTGAGATGAGTTTATTGAGTTATCATTGATTATGAAAATATTAATTTCAATACAATTTTTTTAAATGATTTCTACATGTCTGAAACTCTCTTCTCTTACAGGATTCTAACACTCCAGTATACTTCAAATACTTTGACATTTGCATCCTTTTTTACTCGGTGAGTTTACAGTAGTCCAATGCTACCTTAATCTGAAATGCTGAATAGATCTGAGTTACTAATCATAACTACTTATTAACAGTGTGTGGTTGAATGTCACTAATTCTCTCTCTCACTCACTCACTCACTCACACAGGATGCCTTTACTTGTTCGTTATAGGAGGAGTTCTTTAGGGGGTGAATCTGTCACACACATACAGGATAATATCTTTATTTAAAAGATTTTTTCAAGGAGTTCACAGGCCATTTTTATTCAGCACTTGCTTTGTCTGCAAAACAGTAAAATCATATCAAACTACCATGATGTCTATAATTTCTCTTTCTCTCTTCCTCACACGTTATCATCCCTCATTTTCAGTGTCTACACTTCTATTTTTATCTTGAAGGTTGACCGATAATTGATGTTCCACCTGAATGTAAGTTACAGCTCATACACACAGGACAGAAATACAGCTTGTGTGTTAAGAAATATCATACATAATTTTTAGCTTAACTCTATAGTGGTTCGGTAACAGTATGATCAGAATACAACTAGTACTGACTACAGAATGGAGTGATTTACACTCAGAGTGTAATGATTAGGAAGGCAGGAGTGACGCAAATGCAAGATTTGAATATTATAACTGAAACTCTTTAATCATAAAGTAACGAGAAACAAACACATGACGAAGGAAGCAGCAACAAACACAACTAGGCGCGACAAAACACAAACACTACAAATGACCATTACTCAGAGTATAACGAGTAATGAGAGAGGTTGTGGATCAATTCAAGAAGAAAAGTGGCCTCAATAAACCTGATGTTCTTTGTGACACCTGCACTGGAGTCAAGATGAAGGCTGTAAAATCCTGACTGGATTGTGGTCTGACATTTTGTAAATCTCATCTAGAGCCCCATAATAACATCACAAAACTTAAGAAACAAACTAATAAACCCTGTGAAGAATCTGGAGGGTTACATATATCAGAAACATGAGACCACTGGAGATGTTCTGTAAAAATGACAAAATGTGTGTGTGTCAGTTTTGCATTGAGACAGACCACAAGACTCACAGAACAGTTCCCGTAGAACATGAGTGGACAGAAAAAAGTGAGAAAATTGACTGAAATCAACCTTAAACACTCATGTAAGAATGTTAATAAGCCACAAATGAAATAATGAAATAATTATGGAGTGATTTTTGTTTCAATAGTTCCATAAAAGCAAAAGTAAATCCAAGAGGAGAAAGTATATGTTATGAATGCAAAACAGAAAAAAATATATCAAAAGTATATTTTTTTAATATAATTGGTTATTTGAAACTTATTTTCGTTTGCATTTTGACAAGTTTTTGGTTCCATTGTTTTTGTTTTTTTGGATTTTCCCAGTAAGCTCTTTTGCTTCTGGAATCTCTCTTTGCTTCTGCTTCGTTTTTTGCTTCTGACTTTTGGAACACATTTCACGTGTGGGAGGGTATTAGATGAAGGCGTTCCTCAGCAATCTCCATTGGTCACTGATTCCGGACTGACACGGAGCTCTGAGACCAAGCCACGCCCACCCCACCAGCTTCCCAGCGTTTTCAAACATGGCGGAACGCGGTAGTTCTGTTTCACAGTAGCATGTAAACTGAGTTTTACCATAAAAGTTTATACAAAGGTTATAATTAATTGCTAAATGGTCTGTAGATATTGCAAATGTACACTGTATAATAACTACATTAAGCATGCTCACCAGCGCGAGCTTTTAAAAATTTTAGTGAACTGGATGGAGAGAACATTGATGTGTGGAAGAAATATGAGTATTTGCAATATCTGGTATGGCGACAGGTGACGGCACGGGGATACGGCGACGGACGGGGGGTGGGGGGGCAGCTGGTGTACTGGAGGTGATGCCAAATATAGTAAAATCCATAATAGTAAAAAAATACCTAAATGAAAGCAATACTGAAATGTGGCCACCCTATATATAACCAGTTTTGTTCACTCACACTGTTTTTCAGTGTTCTGCAGGTGCCAAACACACATCACATGCATCTTGTGCTCTCCATATTTTAAGAAGAGAACAATATTCATTGAAGATAGAGATACTAAACATAATACATGTCAGACATGACATTCAGACATTGTCCGACTCAGAAATAAAAAAAAAAGATTTTAACTTGGAGGGGTGGGAGTAAGAAGAGTAGTCCATTGAAACGCAGAGTGCGGATTAGTTTCCTTCTCACTTTAGACCCGCGGGGACGCTAGCGAACGTTACAGGAGGAGCGAGTAACTAGTCGCTACTATTGTGAATGTAGCAAAATGGTGACAGAAGCTACAGCAGCGATTAAACTAAAAATAATTTAAAGGTTAGCTTTAAACACGCTCTTCCCTGTCGTCTTCTCTCATGATAATGTCGCGCTGAAAAATATTGACCTGTCTTGTCAATGTATAGCCAGATCCGTAAACGTGAGAAGCCGCTTTCGCCATTCCAGATGGCTCAGTCAAAACCATTACATCTTAATGAACCAATACATAACATCAGCGGCGAAAATGAGTGTAAAAATACCAGGGTTCACCAGTTAGAACTACAAAAAAATCTTGTTTCTTATTTTACCGTTATCTATCTATCTATTTTTCATAAGAGTTTGTTTTACCGCAAAATATGAAGGTGACATTTTCAACGAGGCTGAAGTTGGTTACTTATTCGCAGTTTGAGATTCGTTTGGTTACTTATTCGCAGCTCCGTATTCGGCAGCTGAAGTTGGTTACTTATTCAAAAAGGTTATATTCACGATGCGTGTTTGCTGCGCACTTTGTTTAAAAGCGATAGATTAAACGTTACATTAAACGAGCGTAGGAGCAGACATTTAAGAGGTTATTGTTTCCCATACTGATTTTGTGAATGTAAAAAATAAAAATATAATGAAAGCATTTCATTTGTAAAATGGTTTCTATTTCAAGTCGTTTCAATTGTATGCAGTTTGTACATGATGATTGAATTCGTCAACATTTCTAACGTAAGGAAACATATTCTTAGATTTGAAAACTAAAAACACAGAAATGCTGTTCTAGAACACAAATAATCGGAAGAAGAAATACCAGCACACAACATGGCATATTGAGCAGTGGGCAGATAGGTGAACGCATTTTAAAGGGGCAGTTTCAGAGGATTATTGAAAGCCTTATTGATGGTGGGCCAGAGAAATAACAAATGCATCATGAAGAACAGGTCACTCCCTAAGAGAGGAACCTGATTTTAGCCTGATCCAACATCATTTTATACCTTAAATCTAACTGGAAACACGGCATATTGAGTAGTTAAAGTGCACAGAGAGCGCACTGAAATGGTTCAGAGGGGCAATTTCAGAGGTGTGCTGTATGCCTATGTAGCGCTCCTATCCCTTTTAAATTTATTTATTAGTCACCTCGGGTAAAATAGATAGGGCGCGGGGTTCGTCAACTATATCATAAAAACATTCAGAAATTCACAAGTGTCTTTTTAGTTAAATAGGTGTAGCCTACCTGTTCAATCACAATCTCTTATTTCTGTTACAGCATAGACTAACACGAAATTAATACCAGAATTGTGTAACATTGCCCTTTTATTACACACTCTTTAGGACATGTATGCAAGTCATATAAAAAATCAACCACGAGTCCAACCCAAAGGACGTTCCACGAATAACGTCTAGTCACTTCCCACCCCGTTGCAGGCCTGTTTCGTTGCTCAGGTTCGGCGAGGCCATAAAACAATAACGAACACCGGCCGCTTCACTCCGTGGAGCAAAAATAAAGTGAAATAAAATGGTGTCCTACGGTACCTCTTTTAAATGAGCGTATCTAGTCATCTATGGCTCCCTTTCTCTGCCTACTCGCTCGCTCGCTCCCTGCAGCTTTAGCTTCACACGCTATGGAGTTGATGGTTCTCCCTCTCACCACAAAGCAAAGTTGAGCTGTCCGTTTCAGTCTCTCCGACTAAAACAGCTCTCCTGCCGTCGACCGTCTCTCACTGGGGCTGAGGATAACTGGGTAATACTCATGTCTGGCTTTGCTAACCAAACTACCGCGCTAAATAATACAGGTTCTGTGTATTTGTAGCTCACCCAACTCTCCCTCCGTTAGAGAATTAATCTCAGAAACACTCAAAACGTTACTATACTGAATTAAAAGAGTCTAGCCGACACCTATGTCAGTAATAATGTTGTACTCTAAACTTCTTAGAATAAAACAGTGTTATCTGTACTCGTATCCTCTTTCTCTCTTCGTTTTTTTCTTCTCCCGCCGCAGCTTCACTCTCTCCTCCTTCTTCCCGCCCCCTCTCTCTGGAACCAATAGTAAAACTCAAGGCGCGTCAATTGGCTAAAATATCCAATCACTGACACTAAAATAAAACTGACAGATTCACCTAAGTTAGAGTGTATTAAGCACATGTTTGTCCTGTCCATTTCAACCAAACTCGGAGCTTTTAACCCTTTCAGTAACACATATATAACAATATGGTTGTATTTTCCATATTCTAACACAGTTTTATATAACAACATACAGTGACCCAGAACAGTCTCCAAATGTATAAAAACAAATATATTACAAAGAACAAGAAAAAAACATTAGCAATACTACTTTAGTATCCCTCTTTTTTCAAAGGGCTACACTCTCCCCCGTCTAACGGTCCTCATGTCCCTATGAGACCCTTATGGTTACTAAACTTATGCAGATCTATCCAATCTTAATTACAACTCCTCTATGCACTATTGTTATGGGCTGATCAGTGGGTTTCCCAAATTCATCATAGGTTAATCTAAGGACAGGCTTAACTTGTCTTTTCTCACGTTTTATAGAACTAATCTCAGTTTGGGCTCTTGGATTTAGGGGTTCATGAACTCTGATTTCTTGGTCTTGAACTGGGAATATCTCATGCACCACATCTTCGTCCTGAGACTCATCATGTTCCAAGACAACATCTTGAAGGTCTTCAACATTTCCCTCTTGGAGTGCAATCATTTCTCCTTCAACCAAGTGATCCTCGATTATCTGCCCTGACCTGGAGGGGTTATTGGTTTCTCCATCCATTGGTGTGGTTGAGGGCTCCTCCTCCACTCTTCGAAAATACTGAAACTCCATTTCATCATCTGAATCACTGAAGGGTTCCTCTGTACCAAGCTCTGTGGTCTCCAGAGAAATCAAATTGGGTTTCTTTTTAAGATGTGCAGCTTGGGTTTGACGTGTTGCTGGTCTGGTTGCAGTCATGATGGTGTTTTCATCTGCTAATCTAACCAGACACCCAGAAGATGTGTCTGTGATCTGGGGAGAAGATGATCACGATGCATTGTTTTCTCTCTTCCCATTCCACTTTCAGGCTTGATCCGATATACTGGCAAATCAGGAATCTTTCCCACTACAACGTATGGGAATGAGCTCCATCTACTCTGCAGCTTGTGTTTGCCTTTTAAACCCAGGTTTTTCAGGAGTACTCTATCTCCAGTGTCAAGCACTTGTGGGCGTAGCAGCTTTTCATAATTTCTCTTGTTCCGTAGATGTACCTGATTTGAAGCTTTCTTGGCCAGCTCATAGGCACTCTGCAGGTCTTTCCTCAGTTCCTCCACATAGCGGGAATGACTGACTCCCTCTCTCTCCTCCGCTCCAAAACAGATGTCTACTGGAAGCCTGGCCTCTCAACCAAACATGAGGTAGTAAGGTGAGTATCCAGTTGAGTCGTTTTTTGTGCTATTGTAGGCATGTACAAGTTGGGTTACATGCTGGCTCCACTGTCTTTTCTGAGCAGACTCTAATGTCCCTAACATGGACAATAATGTCCTATTAAATCGTTCTGGCTGGGGGTCACCTTGGGATCGATAGGGGGTGGTCCTAGACTTGCGTACCCCTAAGACTCTCAGAAGCTCATGGATTAGCTTGCTCTCAAAGTCCCGGCCCTGATCTGAATGAATGCGAGAGGGTAGCCCATAATGGACAAAGAATTTCTCTACCAGCACCTTAGCTACAGTCACAGCTCTCTGATCTTTTGTTGGAAACGCCTGCGCGTAACGGCTGAAATGGTCTGTTACTACAAGTATGTTGGCAAATCCTTTAGAGTCGGGCTCAAGGCAAAGGAAATCAATACATACTAACTCCATGGGGCCATTGGTGACAATCTGGTTAAGAGGGGCAGCGCGTACACAAGGACTCTTCCATGAAACGCAATTTCTACAATTCTTTACATACTGCTCTACGGTTTGTGACATTCTAGGCCAATAGAAACGACTTCTGACAAGGTCAAGGGTTCTGTCCACTCCGAGATGCCCCATGTCGTCATGCAGTGACTTAATCACTTGCCTTCTGAACTTTTCGGGAAGGAGCAGCTGATGAATTTCGCCACCAGGATTTTTCTGTGTGACTCTGTACATCAATCCATTCTTCTTGATCAACTTTGTACTATGTCTTTTCATCAGAACCAGCTCTGGATGCATATTTGGTATTTCAGCGGGCCATTGTCCAGAGCGGGTAAACCCTATCACCTCCCTGATAACGGCATCATCTGTTTGTGCTTTTCTCAGGTCTTCCATGGTCAGCTGTGGTAACTGTCCCAGCTCTAGCTGAGTAGGGAAAGCATACAGCAGGGGAATCCCATCAGAGGGCACTCCCAAGTTTTCTGCCAAACACCCAGTTTTATCTGGTTGGGTCTGGACATTGGCACACTTACAAATGGCTTTTACCTCTGTCTGAGAAATCTCTTTCCATGGTTCAGCATGGTCTTTCTCCTCTTTCCGGGACAACAGATCAGCATCAATGTTGCTTTTCCCTGGCCGGTATTGTATCTCAAAATCATATGTGGCCAGGGCAGCTAACCACCTATGACCAGTGGTGTTAAGCCTGGCAGAGCTAAGCACATAGGTGAGTGGGTTATTATCTGTTCTTACGGAGAATCTCACTCAATACAGATAATCGTGAAATTTGTCCACGACAGCCCACTTGAGAGCCAAGAACTCCAGCTGGTGTATACGGTAGTTCTGCTCAGCGGCACTCAGCCCTCGGCTGGCAAAAGCAACAGGTCTTAGCCCCTCAGGGTGCTCCTGATTCAACACAGCGCCGAGTCCACTCAAGCTAGCATCCACATGTAGCACATAGGGCTTATTTGGATCAGCAAAGGCCAGAACAGGTGCGCTAGTGAGACAATTAATGATCTCACAGAAAGCTGTCGTACAGGCATCAGTCCATCTATCACCAAAGGGTTCAGACTCATGAAAATAAATCTGAGGTTTTGACTTTCCACCATCCCTTTTGGGGTGTGTTCCTTTCTGACTGTGGTTAGGAGGGTACCCCTTTGTTAGATCTGTCAATGGCCTCACTATTGAGGAGTAGCCAGCTATAAACCGGCGATAGTAGCCACAGAAACCAAGAAATGACCTGAGTGACTTCAAATCTGTTGGCTGAGTCCACTGTGTGACAGTTTCAATCTTGTCTGGATCTGCAGCAATGCCTTCTGCTGATATTATGTGGCCTACATATTTCACTTTAGACTGACAAAAGTGACACTTGTCCAATGAAATTTTCAAACCTACTTCCTCCAGCCGGTCAAGTACTCTGAAAAGCCTCTCTTCATGCTCTTCTAATGTGGCACCAAAAATGATCAAATCATCTAAGTAAACCAGAACTTGTAGCAGGTTCATGTCACCCACAGCTTTCTCCATCAATCGCTGGAAGGTAGCTGGAGCTCCAGTGATGCCTTGTGGCATCCTCTGGAATTGATAGAAACATAAAGGACAAATGAAGGCAGTCTTTTCTTGGTCTTGTTCAGACATAGCGATCTGGTAGTAACCACTCCTCAAGTCTAACACGGAAAACCAGCGACTACCACTCAGACAGTCCAAAGCATCATCAATGCGTGGAGTTGTGTACTGGTCTGGTACAGTTTTGCTGTTGAGAGTTCTGTAGTCTATACACATTCTGATGTTGCCATTCTTTTTCCGTGCGATCACTATTGGTGATGCGTATGGGCTTCTTGACTCTTTGATTATGCCTGCAGCTAGAAGGTCCTGGAGATGTTTCCTGACATCTTCAATGTCAGCATATGCTATGCGTCGAGAACGCTCACGAAAGGGTCGTGGATCTGATAGCCGAATATTGTGTTCTACCCCTTTGGCTAGGCCTACTTCCCACTCGTGCAAGGAAAACACCTGTCGCCTATTACATAGCTTCCATCTCAGCCTTTCTTTCCACTCATTTGGAAGTAGAGAGTCCCCAAAGTCAATGAGTTTCAGATCTATGCTATCAGGTGCTTCACTGCCCAAACTGGGTGCTGCAACATCAGTGATCTGCACCTGTCCAATAGGTTTGCCCTCATGCACAGTGATCTCCTTCATGCTTTCATTCTGCAACAGCACAGAAAAACTGTTGACATCGACGGCGGATGTGGGAGCTACTACGGGCTGAAGTAACAAGCCTTGAGGCAATGGCTCAGCTTCATTTGCCTCTATTAGCAATGTACCTTTGGGTAGGGGACCATGCAGATCAACCCTGCATTGTACACGGCAGCTGTTAAGAGGAGGGATAACCAGATGGCCAGGCCCTTCCCATTTGACAAAACCCACAACTTCCTCTGGGTTCTCACTTTCTTCTTTAAGAGAAATTAGCTCATTATTGATGGGCTTACAATTTATGCCCAGTGCTTGTGCAAACATGGAGCTGGAATTCAGATTGCACAGAGAAGCTAGTCTTCTGAATAAACTGGCATTAGTCCCCAATATAACTGGGGTCTGGTCTGGGGTTTTCGGACCAGGGCAAATCAATGCTAGAACAGACAGAGTCTCAATGCTACCAGTGAACTCTTTTGGAAACTGCACATCCACTACCACATAGCCTTTGTATGGATAACTGGATTCACTTAGGCCCCATATTGCTAGACCTGACACCTGCTGAATAGGGACATAAGACAGGTGCTGATTATACCAGTCTTCAAAGATAATGGTCACTTGCGACCCACTATCTAACAGTGCTGAACAGGGCTGGCCATTTATATGAGAGGCAATTAGTTTCTGGATTACTCTCTTTTCATTTTCAGGCAGTGTGCACTTTGTGGCAATATGCCCATCTCCTCCACATCGGTAGCAAAAGTAGTCACCATCTCTTCCCTTCACTTGCTGAGTCTCAGTAGATGTGGGGTTCTTGGTCATGGCTACTTGAGCATTAGCAGCTATCATGACAGGGTTACAGGTCTCCGCCTGAACATTTTTGACTTTTTGTTTCATACGACTGAATTGTTTCTGCAACGCTACAACTTCTGCTGAGCTATCTTAACTATCTGACTGGAAGACAGTGGACAAGGACGGTTGTGGATCATCAGCATTTCTCACAGGCCTCTCTGCCCACCCAGCAATCTGTTCTTTCAATCTCTTTAACTCTGTTTTCAAGTGTTGAATGGTAACACTGTCTGAATCTGCATTCTCTTGAGTGTTCACCTGGCGCACACGAGGACAAATTTTATGACGAGACCTTTCATATTCCTCTTCTGCTCTGATCTCACTTAACAAATCCAGAAAGGTAGGAGGGTTATTTCTCCTCTCTTTTAGCCGTAGCTGTAGTAACATCAGGTCTGCCCCCAATGCACCTCTGAGCAGTTGCTCCACTCTTACTCTATCCATATCCCTGGCCCGCAGGCCACCCTTCTGAACTACACGAGCTAATAGTGGTTCTAATCTCCGAACAAAGTCAGACAATTTTTCCCCTGTCTTTTGTTGCATTAAACGAAAAGAAAAATATAAATCCTCCCCAGATTCAGTAGATCCAAAAGCTCGATTAATGGCCTCCAGATACTCTTCGGCTTGTGCATCAGGATTAGTGAATCTCAAAGCTCTTACGATTTCAAAAGCTGGACCTTTTAGATTCTCAAAGACTCTTCTCATTTTTTCTTTTTCAGAACAGTCACTCTCCTCTATCAGCAGAGTAGCTTGTTCAATCCATGGCTCTAACTGTTCCTCCCCTGCAGGAGTGGGAGTAGTACCTGAAAAGGGTCTGAGACGGCGGTAGTGGTGATTTTCAGAAGGAGCTTTTAGTGACTGGCTCATAAATTCTCCCATAATGCGGGCTAAAGATTCTACCGCACTGTCTTTAGGGCTTGGAGGACGACAGAAAAACTGCAAGTCCTCAATTCTTTTCCCTTCAGCCAACAGGAACTTTTGCAGCTTCTCAGAAAATTCATCTGAAGTAGCATGAGCTGGGTGTATTGTAACGATCTTCCACGGTGAAGAACCATTGGGTGGTCGTACTTCAGGTGGGACACTAAGGGTGTTTAACTGTCCTCTGCACTCACATAGAGCCACTAAACTATTAGTCTCAGCATCAAACGTTTTCCCACGGACTCTAACCCTTCCCCAGCAACGGACGGTATGAAGTACTTCTTCAATTTGGCTAATGCTATCATCATCCCCCACACCAACCACCAACATGGCATGGTGGATATCTAACTCCTCCCCTTTACACCAGTTCTGAAGATCTGTCTGAAATCTAGAATACAATGGTTGCTCCATTTATTTCATTTTATTTATTTATTTATTTTTTTAAATAGAATGTTTAAAAACATTCTCGCAAGAAAAAAACATTAGCAATACTACTTTAGTATCCCTCTTTTTCAAAGGGCTACACCTATAAGGCATCGGGCCAGACAAATAACACATGCATCATACATAACTAGTTCCTATATGTATGAGCAACCTGATTTTGGCCTGGCCCAGAATCATTTTATGCCTCAAATCTAACTGGAAACAAGGTATATTGAGTAGTTAAGTGCACAGGTGAAATGGATCAGAGGGGCAAGTTCAGAGGCCTGTTGTATGCCTGTAATGTCTTGGGCCAGGCAAAACTCAATTGAATCATACATAACTAGTTCCTATATGTAAGAAAACCTGTTTTTGGCCTGGCCCAGAATCATTTTATGCCTCAAATCTAACTGGAAACATGACATATTGAGTAGTTAAGCACACAGGTGAAATGGTTCACAGGTTCAAGTTCAGAGGCCTGCTGTATGCCTGTAATGTCTTGGGCCAGGCAAAACTCAATTGTATCATACATAACTAGTTCCCATATGTATGAGGAACCTGGTTTTGGCCTGGCCCAGAATCAATTTAGCCCTCAAATCTAACTGGAAACACTGCATATTGAGTAAAGGGCATAGGTGAAATGGGTCAGACGGCCAAGTTCAGAGGCCTGCTGTATGCCTGTAATGTCTTGGGCCAGGCAAAACTCGATTGTATCATACATAACTAGTTCCCATATGTATGAGGAACCTGGTTTTGGCCTGGCCCAGAATCATTTTAGCCCTCAAATCTAACTGGAAACATGACATATTGAGTAGTTAAGCACACAGGTGAAATGGGTCATACGGCCAAGTTCAGAGGCCTGCTGTATGCCTGTAATGTCTTTGGCCTAGGCTTGTCATGATACTAAGAATTACAACTTCGATACGATACTTAAAAAAATATTGAAATTCGATACCATTTTCGATACCAAAGTCAGATACGGTGCTAATTTCCGTTTTAAAGCCTGTTTATTTTTTTTATAAACAAACAAATGAATGTTGCTTTGTGTTTGAAAATGCTTGAAATTGTAACTTCCTTTAACTTTTGCCGTAAAATGCACCCCCTTGTAACTCAGTCTCTGTTGATGGTAGGTCAAATTCACTTTATAATGACATAGTTGAGACCAAATCATGTTGATTCTATGAGTCATTAATATAGGACCAGTGTAGCCAATATTAGGGGAGGTGTGCATTTTACGGCAGGTGGCCTGTTGTAAAAAGCACCCCCTTGTAGCTGTCACTTTTTGTTTGAATGTAGTTGATTCTAGCTCAAAATCATTGTAGCCATATAGACACAACCAACCAGCTTTACAGATGCAACACCATAAGTTTAATATAAAATGTATATGCATGTCAGTTAGAAAATACAGAATAATAATTTTATAATTATATCTCAGTATTAAATATAACAGGATGCACTGCTGTCAGGCCTCGTCGTCAGTACATGGTTTTTCTAACAGACTGAAACAAGCACAGCACTCACATACAACACAGTATGTGTCGAACACAGGACATAACTATCCATGCCTTCATTGCAACTGTTGTTGATGCTATCAATCAATCAAAACATTACTTCGTAAACTCTTTAATATGCCAACGTTTTGTAAAATCATTTTAAAGTCACTACCTTTTGGTAATCACATCGCTGAAACCATCGTTTGTGTACATATTTTGTACATTATGCACAAACTACATTTTCTCGTGTAATCATAGTATAAAACAACATTGAGCTCTTTTCTGTAAATCAGCGATTTCCATCAACGTTAACAGAAAAGTAAGATACGGCGGGGGTGCTGAATTCGGCACAACACCGGGACACAAGCCGCTGTTCTGCTGTGTGTACCGGGACACAAATCGCTGTTCTGCTGTGTGTACCGGGACACAAGCCGCTGTTCTGCTGTGTGTACCGGGACACAAACCGCTGTTCTGCTGTGTGTACCGGGACACAAGCCGCTGTTCTGTTGTGTGTACCGGGACGCAAGCCGCTGTTCTGCTGTGTGTACCGGGACACAAGCCGCTGTGCCGTACTTCCGGTATTAGTGTGACGGAACACAGAGGGACGGCACAGTAACATCGGGGCTATAGCTGGCTATCTCATCCTGTGATAATGCATTTCTTAATTTGGCAATGTTGCAGAGATGTAGAAAAGCTATCCTAGTAGTATTATCTATATATTTATCAAATGATAGGTCGGAGTCGAGTATGATGCCTAGGTTTTTGGCTACTGTGCCAGGTGTAATGGGATAGTCTGCAAGATTAAGCATTAAATTTGGAATTTTCTGTCTTGCGGCCTTAGGGCCCACAAGGAGAACTTCTGTTTTGTCCTCATTTAATTGTAGGAAGTTTAGAGACATCCAGCATTTAATATCTCTTACACAGGCCTCAATTTTTCCTAAACTGAGTTTGTCATCGGGTTTGGCTGATATGTAAAGTTGAGTGTCATCCGCATAGCAGTGAAAATTGACACCATGTTTGTTTATAACTGTGCCCAATGGCAGCATATATAATGTAAATAATAGTGGTCCTAAGATGGAGCCTTGCAGGACCCCATATTTAACCATTGTACGTTTGGATGAAATATTATTGAGCTCTACAAACTGATAGCGATTTGTTAAGTAAGACTGAAACCATGAAAGGGCTGTGCCTGAGACTCCAACCCAGCGTTCTAACCTTTCTAGCAAGATCCTATGATCAATTTTGTCGAAAGCTGCACTAAGATCAAGAAGCACTAACAGTGATACATAACCTTGATCTGATGCAAGGAGGAGATCATTTGTTACTTTAACTAATGCTGTTTCAGTACTGTGAAGGGCCTAAAACCAGATTGGAACTTTTCAAATGTGTTATTCCTATGCTAATAAAGGGTTTTATATTTTGTCTAATATTCTCTATTTTATTATCAAAGAAATCTATAAATACATTACTAGTGAGGTTTACTGGAATCTGAGGTTCTGTGCCTGCTTGATTTTTTGTAAGTTTAGAAATAGTATTAAAAAGAAATCTAGGATCGTTTTTATTTTTCTCTATCAGTGAGGCTAAGTATGCTGAGCGTGCTTTAGTGAGTGCCCGTTTGTAGTCAATAATGCTATCCTTCCAGGCACAGTGGAATACTTCCAATTTGGTAGATCGCCATTTCTGCTCTAATTTACGTGCTATTTGTTTTAAGTTTCTAGTTTGGTCAGTGTACCACGGGGCGAGCTTTTTGGATCTAGCTTTTTTATATTTTAGTGGAGCTACTATATCTAGAGCTGATCTGCAGGTATTCTCTAAGTAGTCGGTTGGACTATTTAACTCTCCTGGATCGGATGGCGAGTGGGCTAAAGCAGTTAAGTCAGGGAGGGTTTCAATAAACTGTGTTGCTGTTGATGAATTTATCGAGCGCTTTATACACTGCCGAGGAGACGGGCGGGTATTTATGTTAAGGTGAAAATCGAATTTTACTCAATAATGATCAGAGATTGCTACGGTTTGCGGGAGTATGTTTATATTATCTACGTCGATACCCAGCGTTAATATTAGATCTAGGGTATGATTTCGATAATGTGTAGTTCCTACTACGTTTTGTTTAATGCCGACAGAGTTCAATATAGAAGTAAAAGCCCTTGTCAGTGGATCCTCCGCATTATCAAAGTGTATGTTAAAGTCTCCTACCATTATTATTTTGTCACTACATACTGCTAAATTTGCTGCAAAATAGGTGAAATCGTTTAAGAAATCTGAGTAAGGCCCTGGTGGTCTGTATACATTAGTTAGGGAGAATGTACTTTTATTTTCAGATGGACTAATTACATTAATAGACTGCATCTCAAATGAGTTTGAGATATCTAAGTATTTCTGATGAATTTCTAAACAATCACGATAGATTATACATATTCCACCTCCTCTGCCTGACAGTCTAGGTCTATGTATATAACTATATCCCACAGGAGTGGCTTCGTTTAGAGTTAAAAAATCACCAGATTGAACCCACGTTTCAGTTAGACAAAGAATATCAATTTTCTGGTCTGTTATAAGTTCATTTACAAAAACTGCTTTTGAGTTGAGCGATCGAATATTGATTAATCCAATTTTCAGATCGGTCATATAGGTTGTAATAATTTGATGTGAATCTGAATATTAGTTAAAAACTTCGGGCGGACTATTTTCTTATGATTTAATTTAACCCGGGGCACAGACACAGTCTCAATCCTATGGGATCTTGGTGACACCTCTAAGCAGCTCGCAGACAGGTTTAACCCGTTAGTCTGCGGCCTGGTCGCGACCCTGGACAGTCAGCAGCTCCTAGTGCTACTCTGCCGACTAGCTAACAGGCTATGGGCTATGCTGCAAGATAACAGGGCGTCTGGGCTAATTTAACCACCTCTTTAACATTAGCTTTAGTCACCTCTGACTGCCGCAGACGTTTATCGTTGGCCCCTACATGAATCACTATCCTAGAAAACCTCCTATGAGCTAACAATCTAAGGTTGCCACTAATGTCCGGCGCTCTGGCTCCCGGTAAACAGCTAACTGTAGCCACTGGTGCCCTTACAGCTACAGCTACTTTCACGTGTCGGACTATAG
This sequence comes from Brachyhypopomus gauderio, assembly GCF_052324685.1. Taxonomy (NCBI): domain Eukaryota; kingdom Metazoa; phylum Chordata; class Actinopteri; order Gymnotiformes; family Hypopomidae; genus Brachyhypopomus; species Brachyhypopomus gauderio. Next base: position 120,049 of record NW_027506877.1, on the reverse strand, counting down.
AGTCTCCTATGACCAGAGTCTCCTTAGAGGGTGTAGCACTGAGTGGGGCAAACCTGTTTGACACGTGAACCGGGGAGTGGTGCTCTGGTGGGCTAGCGCTGGCGTAAGCGGTAGCTGCAGCCCTCGCTCTCCGACTACGCCGCCGAGACGTCACCCATTCGCCCCGCTGTGAGGGCTCTATCGCCGGAGTCGCGGAGGCGCTAGTTCTCCCTGGCGCGTCCACACCTACTACAGACCCTGTCCCTGTCTCTCTATCCCTCAATAATGAGTGGACGCGTCGCTCTAAGCTTTCCACTTTCGCCACGAGAGAATTTACTAGTTTGCACCTCTCACAAATACTACCACTATTACTGTCGGTGGCGAAAGGGTCTAGACTGAACATGCCACACTCCGAACACGGGAACAAACCAACACCAGCCATGAATGGATCAAAAACACTTACCGTGTCTAGCCGATATATAAACTTACGCTAGCTGATTTGTGAAGGCAGAAAGTTGGTCAGCGGCCGGAATAAAACCTGTAAAATTTATCTAGGAAGGCAAAAGGTAAAGATTAGCACGTAAATAGATTATTATACTTTAGAAAACAATTTCAAAATTCGCTCCGCAACAGCGTCGGCAGGAAGCAGCGTCGGCAGGAAGCAGCCGACTGACAGATGACCGTCAACTAGGGGTGGGCGGATCGATATTTATATCGATAGTATCGATACAAAGGTGAGGATCGGTATCGGATCGATACCACGGCGAAAATATCGATTCTTTTGCTGCAGTTTAGAGGTCTGCGCGGGACTGCTTTTTTAATCCCGTTCCCGCTTGTTTTAATCCCGCTCCTGCCAAAAAATCACTTGTTTTAATCCCGCTCCCGCCCGCACCTGCTTGTTTTAGTCCCGCTCCCGCCCGCACCGGCCAAAAAATCGCTTGTTTTAATCCCACACCCGCCCGCCACATACACATTTCTGTCGCCCCCGCCCGCAATCCTAATATGAATTGAATTAATTAGATTTAGTACTTGAAATTTTCTTATGTATTTATTAAAACAGCAATATAGCGATGGATCGCGCTGTCCCATTGCCGTCAGGTGACGTACACCAACACTTTCTGATATCAATCACAACAAGCCGATTTCCCTCTCCATTAATTACAATGGAATATGACTTCCATACATCAGATATCATTATATTAATGGATTATAATTTCAAGTAAAAAGTATCGCCCCCCCAACGGTTTGGAAGTATCGGTATCGGCGATACTGACCAGTATCGTATTGGTATCGTATCGATACCAAAATTCCGAGTATTGCCCACCCCTACCGTCAACCTTTTGTCTTGCGATGATTACTCACAAGAACTCTTTCAAATATAAAACCAATTTTTCTATCTATCCTTTTTTTTTTACATTTTTGATGTTTGTGTAGCCCAGGGTTAAACCAGTAACCCTAGTCTAACGTTTCTAGAGTAAACATTTATTGAAATATGTTTTGTTAAAATATGTTCTAATTTGTGAGACTTTTAAGCTGATAGGGTGTAGCTAACTAACTCAGTTATTATGCCAGTGTAGAGTGAAGTGTAGAGAAAGACTCTTGGGTGACTGTGGCTGTGTTCGAAATAGCCTACTACATACTACTGGCGTACTGATCGAGCCCCAAATCAGTATGCCGTATGCAGTATGTGACCAAAATGAAATTTTCCAGTACGCGAAACATACCCGGATGACCTACTACTTCCGCAAAATATTCCAGTAGGCAAACAGAGCTATCTTCGTGGTGTACTGCATCCCATCATGCAATGCTACGATCACGTGACCCCATAGTATGCTTTGCTTTTGTCGCATACTGGAAACTGTACTGCATACTACTACGAGGACCAGTATGCAGTATCCAGTATATACTGAGTCCAGTATGTAGTAGTCTATTTCGAACACAGCCTCTGCGTATCGGCCACTCGTTTAAAATCATCCCGACGAGCTCCGAATCACCATTTGTTGAAATGAAGATGGTTCATAACTTTTGTTTGAAAATTATGTTGAGTGAAATACTAGCCGACATCCAGCTAGACAGCTCTATATTACTAGTTCAGAATACTGTTTAGCTGATTCTAACTGATTTGTAACTGAATACTGATTCGGATACCGTCCGAATATAAAGCCAAGGATTCGCTACATACTGCACTTCAACAGGCCTGCACCATTTTATTATTTTATTATTATTATGCCAGCTTTAACAAAAGCGTTAAGAGTTATTGAAGGGTGACCGGTCACACAAAATTTATAGATAAGTACTAGACTTGCGGCCCGTCCGAAACCGAGTACTACACTACAATATAGTACGCGAGAAGCAGTACGCGAACAACCTAGTACGTCCGAAACCACAGTATGCATTAAACCAGTACGCGAAACGTACCCGGATGACGTACTGCATCGGCAGCCATTTTTAAGTACGTGATTGCAGCACACTGTCCTATCCCATGATTCAACTGGAGCAACTGTCCTATCCCATGATTCAACTGGAGCAGCGGAGGAGTTCGAAGTCAGAAAAATAAAATGGCGGAAAGCGGCGAGCCAGCAATTTACAAGTGTAAGTAGATTCAAACACAAAATAAAACATTTTTAAAATATGATGATGTGCAAACCAAGTGCAACCCAAGTGCCGTTACAAGTAGTGTCACTGAGAATGAAAAATACAATTTGTTAGATTACATATATATCGTTTTTACATTTTTTATTAACGTAGTTAGCAAATCCAAGCTGAGGTAATCTTGTTAGCTCGCTAGTTGACCCGTCAAGCTAATACCGATTAACTCGTATATCCGATAACGCGAAAAATGTGCGGTATTAATGTCGGTTTTGTTAGATTTATATGCATATGCGCATATCCGAATGGAGCTGTGGATTTCTGTATTTTTTAGTGTTTATGACAATCAGCGAGTCCAAGCTGAGGTAATCTTAGCTCGCTAGTTGACCCGTCAAGCTAATACTTATTGTCGTACCGATTAACTCGCAACAAAATCTGAAGCGCATCCGACAATTTTAGACCATTTTGCTCGCAATGATTTTAAGACATGACTGACTAAAGCTGGGTGTATACTGTGCGATTTTTGGCCCATTTTCAGCCGATTTTTCACTTGTGTGACTATTTTTGCGATCGGGCCGAGTTTCGGCTCAATCGTGTCGTGCATCGTATAGTTTACACAGGTAAACGAGGAGCGATTCACACCTCACGACCAACTCCCGATCAGAAATCGCAGCGTCGCAAGATTATCAAACATGTTTGAAATTCAAATCGCTCCTCGTGAGAGTATCGCACTGTTGAAGCAGCTCCACGACCCGACTCAGTCGTGCAGTTTGAGCTGGAGCTGAGTACACGATTTAAAATATCGTACAGTGTACGCCCAGCTTTAATCTGGTTTACAAGTGGTTTGCAGGTCGAATTCCTTTGTTTATTTTCTTTTATTTTAAACCTTGGTTGTTTGTCATACTGATATAACGACGTTCATGCATTCACCTCACCTTTTTAGTAATACTATTGAAAGGCTAACCTATTCTTACCATATTCTATACTATAAAAATATATCTAGCTTTGTGATTATTGATTTTTGTAACTTTGCTACACTGATACAGTAACCATCAATTTTAAAGCTATAGTTTATTCTTGCAGGGACTGATGAAGACACCAGGGACCTTATCCGGTGGAGGGTGGCCAATGCGTCCCTCTTCACCGGTAAAAGAAATGCAGCAGTACGAGGTTTTGAGTAAGTAACTTTGGTTAAATTAATACATCTGCATTACAGGTCATGTACACAAAAGGCTGTATGTAATAGAGATGTAGTATTACCAGTTTTAAGACAGTGTATGCATTTTACTGTAGTTAACGGTTATGTCCATTATCTTGCAGAGCCTTCGTCTTGGAGAAAAAACTGCCAAAGGCAATCTCTCCACTTTATGTTAAAAAAAAATAGCAAAAATATAAAGTAAGTCTCTTCCTGATAGTTTATCAGATTAAAATAATTCAGTGAAGGTTTAGTTATAATACAAGGTGTTGTCCCCCGTTCCCTCTTCCGTGTTTTTATTAATTTTGTAGGAACTGAAGTGCCCCCCCCACTGGGGTGAGTACAGAGGGTGGTGTAGCAACAGCAGCATCCTGGAAATGGTATGCTGCCATGGATGAGGCAATAGGTGGGAGGCCATCAATTAGTCCACCCACCCTTATTGCCTCATCTGGCCAGGGTGCTGCTGTTGAGCCACTGCCCTCTGTAAAGGAACCCCTTGCCAAGAAGAGGCGGGGGAATTTAATGGAATATTTGAGGGAGTTGGAAGAGAGGGAAAATGAGAGGGAGAGAGAGGCTGAGGAAAGAGACGAGAGAAGACAGAGAGAGGCTGAGGAGAGGGAGGAAAGAAGATGGAGAGAGGCTGAGGAGAGGGAGGAAAGAAGATGGAGAGAAGCTGAAAAGAGAGAGGAAAGAAGAGAGAGGGAAACAATAGCACGAGAAGAGAAGAGAGATGCAGAAGCTAGAATAAGAGAGGAAAGGAGGGATAGGGAGGCAAGAGAGAGAGGAAAGATTTTTAAATGTATTGGAGATTTTAGCTAAAAAATAAATAGTTGTATATCAGCTTTCAAGTCTTTTGGTGTTATTATATATTGTGAGAATGATGACAGTAATACATTTGCAACTAGAAATAGTTAGGTTGTAGATTTAATTTAAATATGTTTAGATTTTGTGTCTTATACAAGTCTTATACTATAGGTATACTATAGGTAGGGCATAGTTTTCAAGCTTATGCATAAAGTATGTGTGTGATCTTTTTGTCCCAAACAACTTCATTAATTAAACAAGTTTTAGTCTTCTGATCAGTAGCCACACTGAGTAGAAATTCTCATAGATCTTTTGAATGTATTGATGGAGCAAGCTTTCTGTTTAAACTTTAATGCTAAATGATATTCATAACCTAAAGGTAATACATCATTTACACCCAACAAGTACAATTTGGAATGATTTTAATTTGGCATCAAATCAACATAAATCAGCGTTTGAAAGTTGGAAAACGTGTCTGACTCCCGGACCATCAGGGCACACTCCACACAAAGCCCTGTCCTTTCTCCCCTGCTCTTCTCCTTCTACACAAACAGCTGTGCCTCCGTGAAGCAGCCAAACTCTTGAGGTTTGCTGATACCACCATCACTAGTCTAATCTCTGGTGGGGATGAGTCAGCCTACAGCAGGGAGATAGAGAAACTAATACAGGTGCATCTCAGTAAATTATATCAAAAAGTTAATCAATTTCAGTAATTAAATACAAAAAAACGCATATATTATATAGATTCATCACAAACAAGGTGATCTATTTCAAGTGTTTATTTTTGCTAATGTTGATGATTACAGCCAATGAATATCTAAAAAATTCATTGAAAACTTGATTAGACCAACTAAAAATAATGATTAATTCAGAAATGCTGGCCTACTGAATGCAGGCGCCAAATGGAAATTACAAACTGTATTGGTCGTCGTGCCGCATGTACAATTAGAATATGGAAACTCTTTTGGCGAAAGTGTGGGTGGCTCTTAAAAGAGCCGTTGGGTTTTAAAGCGATGTTTTAAACACTCAAAGAGAAAGGCCTAAATATAATCATGCTCGTGCAGAGCTAAAACACAATGTTGTGGTGCTGAGACAGCTGCAGCCAGAATCTCTCGTGCATCTTCCCCTGATGTTTGTTCTGTGCCGACAGGCTCTGGTGGGTCAGTGTCATCAGCCTCTGGAACATCTGGGTCTATGATGTCGCCGTGAGCAATGCAGAGGTTGTGGAGCACAGCGCAGCATGCCACAACCTCGGGTGCGAAGACAGGGCTCACCTCAAGGGCTTTAAAGAAAATGGATCGCCAGCGGGTCTTCAGCATTCCAAATGTTCTTTCAATTATGTTCCTGGCCCGAGAGAGTCTGCTGTTGAAACGAGCCTGTACAGGGTTCTGCACAGGCTCTCGATAAGGGGTCAGGAGCTGGATTGGTGCGCTGATGCACGGATAACCCCCATCACCAAGGATGCACCTTCCTCTAGGTGGGTATAGGCCCTCTTTGTATATAGGGCTGTTCTTCAGCACCCGTGCGTCATGTACAGACCCAGGGTAACCCACAAAAATGTCAATAAACCTTCCCTGATGGTCACAGATTGCTTGCAGCTGCACAGAATAAAAAAGCTTCCTGTTCAGGTAGCACTGTGCATTGGCAGATGGGGGTTTTATTCTGATGTGGCACCCGTCGATGGCACCAACTGCCACTTTGAAGGACGCCGATCCAGCCAACTGGGCAAATCCTGCTCCTACCACATCCAGTTCATCACCAGCAGGTAACATGATGACCCTCTTCAAAATGCCACTGACTGCCTTGCTCATTCTGTGCACGATGTCACACACAGTAGATCTTGGGATGGCGAATGCTCGGGAGACCACACGATAGGATGCTGCGTGTGCCAGCCAGTAAAGGAACACCAACAGCTCGATGTCCCTGCTCCACCCATGATCAGTCTCCTGCCTCAGTGCATTACTGAGTGACGTGATGGTCTCACGGGAGAGTCTGAAATCTGCCCTGAGGTCTCCACCACCGAAATACAGCTGCAAGACGGGCACAGCTGTATTGAGGTGACAATACGTCAGGCTCCCATCCTGTAAATCAATGCACATAGTTTAATTAATTATTAATATAATAATACTTTATTTATTTGATCCAATTAGAATTTGGTTTTTTATTTACTGTAAAATAAATTGAATAAATATTTTTGTGAAAGTGGTTTGACTATACATTATTTCATAATCATGAGCACAAAGAATGTTTTTTGCTCCGCGGTATTCAAACCAGATATTTACCACTACGCTCGAAGCTCCACTAACTCTAGCTCCACTAACAGGGCTAATCGCGGCGGCGGCGACCGGGGGGGGAGGGGGGGGGCTTAGGTGGCGAACGTAACACTTGTAACGGAGTGTTTTTTTCAATAGCGCTGAAATAAATGCTCCGGTTTAAAATTAATTCTCCCGTCAAAATTAAAAAATATTTTTAACAATTTATTCTGGGTCCAGATGGGATGGCATTTGGGTCCGTTGGTTGCGGACCATGGAAATAGAAATTTGCAGAGTTAGGGAGGGCGTAAAATGGACACAGATTCAGTGTTATATCGCCGGTGGATGGCGCCAGAGCTAGCGAACTAGTAACGTATTGAATCATATATGGGGATCTGAGGTAAATAAACTGGATATTTTTTTCGGCGTGAGATATCGGAAATACGGGACAAATAAAAATACGGGATGACGCCGGGACAGAGCGGTAAAATACGGGACTGTCCCGGCCAAAACGGGACACTTGACAGGTATGATCCGGACCGCGGTCCGCCTGTTAGTGACCTCTGGTCTAGAAATATAACTTGAAGCTGTATTTTTAATCATCTTATTATTAAGATGTCATCGATTTGTGCTGTCCAATCAGTAATATAGCACAAATATGTATGTAGTAAGTGCCGGCTACGATTGCTAAAGACGATAGCGGTACTTACATTTCTCCTGAGGTAAATGATCAAATTCCTGAGGAATCTTCTCCGAGCTACTACTCGACGCCGTCTTGCAGAGAATACCATCGCTCTTGACGAGGTAAATGTAAAATGAAATGTAAATGAATAAAATGTAAATGTAAATGAAGCAAATTGAATGTAAATCGCGAACAGACCATAAACTAGAAAACTGTCAAATGGGGCTTTTAATTTAGTAGCGTAACGTCATAGGTCATGTGACGGGTAAGATGGCGGACGTAGTATGTCCGAAGTTGGATGCATACTGACCAATCGCGTACTTAAATAACGTACTGCTTTGACGGTTGGGAAGACCGTACTGCACCGAAATCTAGAACGTACTGCTTAAGTACGCGATTTCGGACGCAACTTTAGATTCTGTTGTGTTGCATTTTCTATACACTGTTATATTTAAGTGAAGCCATCAATCTGGTTAGAGCTGGTTCTAGAAGTCTTACAGATTTTAAACTGCATCGCAGTTATCTAACTATAGCAGAATATTTTGTTATTCACAGAATTTGAGTACTATAACAGATTCTAAAGCTAAATCATTTTGTTAATTTGATATCTACATTTGGGATTGTGTTTTGGTATTTATTTTCCTTTATAGCTAAAATATATTTATATAATTAATATTAATATATAATTAAAATACATTCTGCTAGTAAACTGTCTGTCCACTCTAAGGGTATATGGTTGGTATGAGTCACAGAGTTACATCGGGTAAAGTTAAGTTAACTAGTAACAACTGGAGCTTAACAGGTGAGAACCACACCCACGAACTCAGTATAATCACAAACACCACCCCCTCTGCGGCAACAGAGGGCTACATATGCTTATAGCAAATCTTGAGGTTAGATTTTACCCTTAAGGAGGCATCATCAGGACTAGAGCGTAATTACACATCATCAACCAATCTGACTCCAGTGAGCAAGAGTAATAAAACTAATTGAATGTTAAAAAAATACATTTATATATTCTTTCTTCCCATAGACACAACTGTGGAAGACACAGTCAGAAGTGCAGCAGATGATCCAAGAGAGACTGAAGAAGATTGACCAGATCAAACACTCAGTAGCGCTCAGAAAAGTGGGTCAAAGCCTCCCAGAACTTTTCTGCCCCATCATTTGTGCCTTTTTCATTAATGATCTGATTTTAAAATAAGCTAGAAGGGAGGGATGATGTCAGGGTGTTTTGTATTCATAATTGACCACATATATAATGACCACTAACTCTGCAGATAATACTTGTCCTCATTCTTAAATTGTATGTTTATCTGTCTGTGGTTATTTGTGCTTCTTGGTATATGTTTTAAATCCTGTTTAAGTGGGGCTGTTTATTTGCAATACTAGCTAATGCATTGATTCCTGTAGTTTAATAGTAGTCTGGCTCAATGGTATCTTGATTTCTGATTATATAATTATTAATTTTAAAGTGTGTAAACATGTTATTGTCACGTAGGGCTACGCCCCCTTCTCCTCGCTGTCACTCCAGTGTCTCTGTCCCTTGTGGTTCTGTGTTCCTTGCCCGTTAGCCCCGCCCTGCTTGTCTGTTGCCCCGGTTTCTGTCTGTCTGCCACGCCCGTGTCGTAATCATCCTCAGCTGTGTCTTGTTAGTTCCATGTACTTATAGTCCCTGTGTTTCCCTAGCCCCTTGTCGGTTATTCGTTCTCTGGTTCTGTTTTGAGATTCTGCTTCTCCGTCATTCTGTCGTGTTTTGCTATTGTGGATCTGTGTTCTGCCTTCGTGGTACTTTGCATTCGCTGTTGGTTTACTTTATGTTCAGTGTTATCCTGCCCTGTTTTGCGTCTATCTGTTATCATGCCCCTGTACTTGTCTAACCTGGATGGCTCTCCCGTTTCGACGCCCCTGCCTGTGACTACGACTTCGATTATGGAATTCCCTGTAATAAATCTTCTCAGCGTTTGTGTCCGTCCCCTCGCTCCCCAGTGCGTGCTGCGTTAGTTATTAATTTACAGTTCTACTTAAATTTACAGAATTTGGCAGAGACCCTTAACCAGAGTGACATACTGATAGTGTAGAAATAAATATGTGAAAAAGAACAAAAAACTGTCACCAGAAGTGGTGAATTTCAACTTACAACTGACAATGTTTTGACTGTCAATTGCTTGACAGTGTGAATGAAAAGATATATATTTATGAATTATAGATGGAGTCCTGGGTCAGTGAATAAATGATCAATTCCAGGATTCACCTATAATGTGTTCTTTGTCTAACAATAATGAAACTGTCTTCCTAGTTATTTAATAGCACAACCAAGAGTGTGAGAGATACTTCAATAGATAATTATTTTAAAAGGAGATACAGTGTTGAATCTGTGAGTATTTTAGTGTTCTACAAACCCTGTTACATATTTTAATCAGTAGGATCTATGCCATACTTAGGAGTTATCATATAGAATATTATTATGTACATTTAACATACTGTATGTTTCTCTCAGTGGATGTGACTCTGGATCCTGATACAGCTCATCCCAAACTCGTCCTGTCTGATGATGGAAAACAAGTGACACATGGAGACACAAGACAGAATCTCCCTGACAACCCAAAGAGATTTGATTATTGTGTTTTTGTCCTGGGAAATGATGCATTCTCCTCAGGGAGATTTTACTATGAGAACAAAAGAACAGTGAAGTGAAAGTAAAACTGAACCATTTAGAAACTTATCATTGAAGCAGCAACATTACTGGACATGAAGTAGCTGTAAGAAGACGAGAAACGGGACGTTACAGCCTTCTAAAAACCAGCAAAGAGATAGATACTTTATTTATCCCAGATGGAAATTCCTGAAAATAAAGGAAAATAAAGGTAAGTAGCCTATAGTTGTACTTTAGCGTGCTGTAGCTCATCATTCAGATGTTTTCTGGCGGAGTGAACTACAGGTGTAATAAAACCAAAGAATATCATGGACATTATAAGAAAGGAACCGTGTGAACAGCTGAAATACTGATCAGGGAGTTTCCTGAAAATTGTCAATTTCCGCAAATAACGAACGACGTGAGAAAATGTCTGAATTCTGCCATATATGTTGTGTGATTCGCAATGTAACGACAGAGATTACAGTTCAGTACGCCCTTCAACCAGGAACTGGAGTAAAAGCGAAGCGAACGATTTCACGTTGTCAAATATACAATAGCTATTGTCTACACAATAGTTAAGGTTTAAACTAAAAAAACAATATTACTGATTCGAAATCTGAGTTGCTGAGCCAAATTTTCTACGTTACTACAAGTTACAAATCCATTAAAACCAACAACCTGCGAAGGAAATAAGAGCTTTTGTTACACACGCTCGCAGACAAAAGTAAACATGAGGAAGAATTAACAATGGCAATCACATTTATGTTTGTTGCTCATTATTACAAAGTTTTATAGGTAGCTACAACTGGTTTTCCAGTCTAAAGATAAATATCATCTCAGGAGCTCTGGTGCATTTTAATTATATATGGGACATTGCAGAATTAGAGGACATTTGCAGTCCCTCCTCTTAATATTTAAATCCAAAACAAATTTGTTCACATAACCTGCCAATTAAACTATCGCAAAGCAAAATATAATAATTAGCTGGGAAAGGTTGGCAGAATTTTAATTACATGTGTCTAATGTATCTTTTAAAAATAGTTTCTTTGATTCTGATCAGCAGTGATCGTGCTGACGGGACTCCCCCTAGTGGCGGTAGATGGAGTAACCCTGCAGCCAGTCCTGACAAAAATAGCTATAATTCACAACTAAGATTTGCTTATAAGTTAAATGCTACAGTAGCACTCATTCGCAACCCTGTTGCTTTATTAAGGTAACATGGTTATTATCATAGTTAACAGGGTATGTTTGGTTAAATTATAAAAATGAATGTATTGAATTGGTTGAATGAATTTGTATAATTTATCATTAAGCTATTTTAAATAAATTGGCAGAATTGACATATTTCTTGGTTAAACTGTTGTGATTGTTTGCAATAGATAGGCCTAATATGAGAATTTCTAATGAGTTTCTACTGAGATCTGGCGTTCCAGTGTTACTGAGAAGCCGCTGCTCTGCTGTGCCAGATGTGATGCTGATGAGAACAGGTGTAACGTTTGCGACGGGCAGGCATGACGCAAATGCAGAGTATAGTTGTTTTTAATGAAAGGGGATACAAACACGATAAGGACACGGAAGACAGAGGGAGCTAAGTAAACTAACGGGGAGAGAGCATGAACTAAACGGAAACGTTAAACAACTGGGAACAAGCATACGTAAGAACACACAACTAACAAACTGTAAACACATAGGCAACAATGAACACCGGGGCAACTAGACACAAGAAACGCTAAAGCACAACAGTAGGGTAACCCAAACAGACAGCACGATAAAATCATATAGAAATACCACGAGGGAACAACACTCAGACCACAGGCGTAAAACACTGGGAACAACTAACAAACAGACAGGGAGCGAAGTCAAAGGGAGAACATGGATAGCGGGAGGAACAGGTCTTTGGAAGAAACGAGATATAGAAGGAGCGAGGGATTACCGTGCAGGGAATGACCGACACCGGGGTAAAACACGAGGGGGTTTTTATACACGGAAACACGACGGTAGAACAAGACTCAGGTGTACGAGACTGACGACGGGGCGTGACAGACAGAGGGAGGAACGAATGGGAGCGGGGAGCTAGGCGGGACCAGGGAGGAGGGAGGGGCTGGACGTGACAACAGGAGACAGGAGGACCTACAACAACAGAGAAAAGTGGAGATACAGAAATAGGGGAAAAAGGCAGAATGATCTAAAGAGCAGCGTGCCAAGAGGAAGAAGTAGAGAGACTCCTCATAAGAGGAGTAAAAACACCTCTCAACGTGGGACCTCAAGATCAGAGGGGAGGTTAGGGTGCAGTTTAGTGTAAGCACATAATGAGGTCATATTGATAATGATGTTAAGGACTGCAGTAAAATAGGCACAGACACATGGTCTATTAAACACAAATGTCGTACTTTACATAAATTATCATCAATTATATCTCAATTTGCAACTCTGTTACTAAAGCATTTTGAATAAAATAATGGTAAAATTGTTAATTTTATCACATAAAAATGTAATATTTTGTCGTTAGAACAGCTTTAATGATAATATGCACAATGTATTTGAGCATATATTTCGAAGTAGATGTCACAGGGGAGACACCCGATCTCTTGTGCACACAACCCCAGCCACATCAACATCTCAGCCACGCCCACACCCCAACCACACCCATACTCAGCCACTCCCTCGTTCACAGTCTCCCATCTACTGACACTCACCACACACCTGAAGATGGAAACAACACACTGCGCAATTGCTACACCAGTTCCACTTTGTTTAAGAGCTTTGTTCATGTGCATGTTTGCACACTAAGAGACTAATTCAGTGTGTGAGTCTATTGTTCTCATCTTGACTGTGGTAAAGATAGTTAATATGTTCCACTGCCACCCTCACCCACTGCTTCTGACATAATGACGCCTCTGGCGTTACAAGAAACTGTATGTCCCTGTTAAATTTTCTGATCATTTAGGCATTGAAATTTAGTCAAACTAACATGTAATACATATTATTAGTCTTACCTGAAATCATACGACCTTTCAGTGTAAAACGACTTAGTGTAAACTGAATCACAAAGGATTTACTGAAAAATATTTTAAAATATACATTTTGCAAATATACATCTGTTTTGTATTTGTAACAGGGTGGTGTAAGTACATGCACATAGCAAATTAAGCTTGAGCTTAACAAATCGTATTTGTTAAATATTCAACATAACAAATAGAATATATTTTAAAGAATATGCCAAAATGTCCTTTAATTATGTCCCATATAAGTATTTGATAAAATATATATGGGAAGAGTACTGTTAAGACAAGAAGCATGTAGTCCTATTAGCCCGATGTAGGACAGATATACATGTATTTGCTGAGTGTTGATTTCTTTTAAACAGTTAACAGAGGAAGAAGGAAATGGAAGAATCATCATCACAAGGTAAAAGGGGGAGGAGCGTGAAAGAACCATCAGAGTGTCAGTTACACACCTCATACACACATGAATGAAACAGTCTGTATGTTGAAGAATATTCTCCATCAATTTATAGCTTATCTGGTTTAGTGGCAATATGATCAGAATAAAAATGCAGTACTGACTACAGAATGGAGTGATTTACACTGAGCTCCATGTTGTCAGTGTAAACCATGTTAAGATTCAGATCAGGAGATTAAAGTCTGAGATGCTGAGGTGCTGAATCCTGGAGAATGAAGGAAGACACATATGATGATAAAATTGAACTTGGATCATGAGTCAAAATTTAACTTTTCATTCTCTAAATTTCTAACAGTTCTGGAGTATTTAAGAACAATGTGTGAAATATACATAGATAAAAATATATAATTATAGTAGAATAATTCAATAGTCCTCTATGTTTCCTTTCTAATCAGTCACACGTGACTCCAGCAGCCTCCTGTATGAGGAGCGGTTCATGTGTTCTGTCTGTCTGGATGTGTTCACTGATCCAGTCACCACTCCATGTGGACACAACTTCTGTAAGACCTGCCTCACACAATACTGGGACGACAGTCCACACTGTATATGTCCACTATGCAAAGAGAAATTTACCAAGAGACCTGAACTCAAGATTAATACAACACTGAGAGAGGTTGTGGATCACTTCATGAAGAAAAAAGGTCTTGATAAACCTGATGTTTTTTGTGACGCCTGCACTGGAGTGAAGTTGAAGGCTGTAAAATCCTGTCTGCACTGTGGTTTGACATTTTGTAAGTCTCATCTAGAGCCCCATAATAATGTTCCAAAACTTAAGAAACACAAACTAATAAACCCTGTGGAGAATGTGGATGGCTACATATGTCAGAAACATGACAAACCCCTGGAGCTGTTCTGTAGAAAAGACGAGATGTGTGTGTGTCAGTTCTGCACTGAGACAGACCACAAGACACACAACACTGTTACCATAGAGGAGGAGAGTGGAGAGAAAAGGGTGAGAAACACTAACACTGGATAACATCAACATTAAACACGTATATAAAAGAAATATAAAAAACAGAGCACCATTAAAATATAAAACAAACATTCTTTGTTTTCCTCCCCGTCTACAGACACAGCTGAGGAAGACACAGTCAGAGGTCCAGCAGATGATCCAAGAGAGACTGAAGAAGATGGAAGAGATCAAACACTCAGTAGAGCTCAGAAAGGTGTGAACTACCACCTACTTCATGTCTATTACAAACACATGTTGTTTTTAAGACCTATGAAAACTGAAACTAAATTTCACATTAGCTTTGATTGATTAAAGCTTCTCTTTAATCAAAATTTCTTCTTCCATTAGAAAAGCACAGAGAGAGAGATTGCAGACAGCATTGAGGTCTTCACTGCTCTGGTGCGCTCCATTGAGAGAAGCCAGGCTGAGCTGCTTCAGGTGATGGAGGAGAAGCAGAAAGCAGCAGAGAGGCAGGCTGAAGGACTCATTAAAGACCTGGAGCAGGAGATCACTGAACTAAAGAGGAGAGACAGTGAGCTGGAGCAGCTCTCCCACACTGAGGACCACATCCACCTCCTACAGGTCAGTGTTCCTCTCTCTGCTCAGAGACAACACAGCACATCACAGGACAACCCTCCCCATGCTGAGGGGTTTCTCCTCTCTCCTGCTGTACTGTAGATCTACCCAACCATGAACATCCCTCCACACACCAAGAACTGGACTGACATCAGTATTGACACTGATGTGAATGTGGAGACTGTGAGGAAAGTTCTCTCTCAGCTTCAGAAGACTCTGAATACAAAACTCAGCGAAACACTGAATACTAAGTTGAAACAAGCAGGTGAAAAGCTTTACTATAAAATATATTTTCCAGGTACTCTAACAAGCAGTGTTGGGAACGTTACTTAAAAAAAGTAATTAGTTATAGTTACTCACTACTTGTTCAAAAAAGTAACTGAGTTAGTAACTGAATTACTCTATAATAAAAGTAACTCGTTACCAGGGAAAGTAACTATTTGCGTTACAGTTAAAAAGAAAGGTTATATGCCAATGAATAAGGATTTTTTTGAAAAAGCAGTTTTCACAGTCAGTTGAAATGAGTAGATCAGAAAGGTGTTTAACTTTTGATATTTATTGTACATCAACCAGTGCAGGATAAAATTCTTTAAAATCCCAAATCTTTGTGTAAAAAAATAAAATAAAAAAAGCAAAAGTAAACAGTTACACTATATAAAGTGCATTTACATCTATCAAATTAAATTAAATTCTCTCAACCTGAGACAACTGGTTTGTTCACAACAGAAGTAAACTTAAACAATAAAACCTCTATTCTTAAATAAATCAAATACCCAGTCTGGTAGACATTCAGGAACTTCAAGTATTTTCTTAAATAATGTTTATATCGCCTTGAAAATGCTAAATTTTCTTCGGCTTGCACCTGACGTCATTTCGGTCTCTTCTCCGTTTGTGTCGTGTCACTGGCGTGCTTCGGCGCGCGTGTAAAAACACTGGCTCTGATTGGCTACCATAACGCTGCCTTAGTCAACCGCTTACTGACTTGTTAAGTTAAACAGGTGTTACACCGAGAACTGTGACCTATCGAGATATGTTACTCCTCACTAGCCTGGGCAGCGGTCCGCTCGGATTACTGTTAGTATATCAATATATAGTAACGCACCGCTTTTAATGACCAGTAACGTAAACGGCGTTGTAACGAGAGGAAAAGTAACTAATTATATTATCCCGTTACTGACAAAATGACGCCGTTACCTAACGCCGGCGTTATTCGCAACACTGCTAACAAGAAATCTGTGGCCAATAGCTATAATGAAATATAAGCTACATTCACATTATAAATCTCATTGTTCACTACTGACGTTTTTTTTTTCAAATCAGATTTGACTATGTTGCTTGTTCATATTCATACTTGTGATCTGCATCTATCTGTCTCCTGAAACTTCATGAATGTGCACAAGCCACCTGCATCACCAGCAACAAACATCATATTTGTGTAAAGCCTTGTAGTATAAAAACAGGCTAATTGGACATTCTAATAGTTCATGTATACATCATAATTTGCTTTGGAGACCAACAACCAGTTAGTCAGCTGTACATGGTCACTTCAAGAAGGTAAATACAGCTAGCTTCTGCTAGTTTCACAGATACTGTGGTCACGGCTGTTACTCTCCCGCATTATTGTACTGATTTCATTTCATTCTCATTCAAGTCGCACAGCCACAAATCAGATCACATTTAGAAGTGATTCAAATCTCATTTGAAAAGATCAGATTTATGTGTCTACATTGCCTGACAAATCTAATTTGTGTCACAGTAATGAAAAAATCACTTTAGGTTTGTTAATGTGCACATAGCATATTCATATAGAATTACAGAATATTGAAAATGTTTCAGTCCATGCTATAAAATCATTTCTTTAAAAAAATTCTTCCTAAAATTCAGTTGGCACAGAATTGAAGAGGAGTCAACAGTATGCAGGTACAGTGTGATTTCTAATTTTCTCTTTTCATTTGAATAATCTATATTATACAGATTATCCTAACACTACTGCAACTCATACAACCATATACATTTGTATTAATTGTGGTTGACTGTAAAGGACACAGTTGTTGGATTAGTTAATCTGCTCTATAGTTTGCTACCAATCCTGCTTGTCAGTTTTATGCACCCAGAGATTTTCACCAACCTTAACTTCTCTTGTCTGTGTGACGCGGGGACAGAGGTAGCAGGAGGCAGAGGTTGTAAGCAAAAGGCTTGATTATCCATGGTTAGAATAACTGAAACCCACTTAGGCCACTTGGCAGAACAAACACAAAGGAATACTCAAAATGATGAAACGTAGAAGAGAGTCCACAGGTGAACAGCGGTCCCAGTACAGAGCAGGCTATCCCACGTAGCGAGGCGAAGGTGCAGGTTGATTGTGCAGCACTGGACAGCGCGACCTGTGGGGTATTATGAGACCCAAACCTAATCAGTTACAGGTGTTAGTATTCGGATGATTGTGATGAAGGGAGTGTCCCGGAATTAGAGGGTGTGCGCTGTGTTGAAGTGGGCATGCGTGATTGTGAAGGAGTGAATGTGCCCGCCCGCTGCGGAGCAAGGAGGCAGAGACAAACGCTGAGGAGAGCGAGATTTAATGGGGGAATTCCATAATCGAAGTCATACAAACAGGCAGGGATCATAACGGGAGAGCCATCCAAGTGGGACAAATACAGGGGCATGACTAACAGGTAGAACGCAGACTACAAGGCAGGGAAACAAGAACTGAGTGGAACACAATGGAGATGGAAAACACCAAAACAGCGATGAACCATTAAACCGAATCGAACCACAATCGAACAACAATCCACAATAGAACAAACCATGAGAGAACAAATAACCGACAAGGGGCTAGGGAAACACAGGGACTATACAGTTGTGATCAAATTTATTCAACCCCCACTGAAATAAAGTGTTTTGGCCAGTTTGACATTGATTTTGATCATTTCAGTCATCTTATTTACAATTATATCAAAGAGGCACTTATAAATTAGACAAACATAACATAATATTTATGATGGAATAACCACAAATGTCTTTACTGTGCTCACATCATTATCAGTTTTATTCAACCCCCTAGTGACATTATTTTTTAGTACTTAGTACAACATCCTTTTCCAGTTATGACAGCTTTCAAGCGTGAAGCATAGCTTGACACAAGTGTCTTGCAGCGACCTATGGGTATCTTAGCCCATTCTTCATGGGCAAAAGCCTCCAGTTCAGTCACATTCTTAGGCTTGCGCACTGCAACTGCCTTCTTTAGGTCCCACCAGAGGTTCTCAATTGGATTTAAGTCTGGTGATTGCGATGGCCACTCTAGAATGTTCCAGCCTTTCATGTTCAACCATGCTCTAGTGGACTTGGATGTGTGCTTCGGATCATTGTCCTGTTGGAAGGTCCAACGTCTCCCAAGCCGCAGGTTTGTGACTGACTCCATCACATTTTCCTCCAAGATCTCCTGGTACTGAAGGGAATTCATGGTACCCTGCACACGTTGAAGCTTTCCTGTACCATTAGAAGCAAAACAGCCCCAAAGCATAATTGACCCCCCGCCATGCTTCACAGTAGGCAAGGTGTTCTTTTGTTCATAAGCCTGGTTCTTCCTTCTCCAAACATAGCGCTGGTCCATTGTCCCAAACAGTTCTAATTTAGTTTCATCTGACCACAGTACACTGTCCCAAAACCTTTGTGGCTTGTCCACATGACTTTTGGCATACTGCAGTCGACTTTTCTTGTTCTTTGGAGTCAGCAAGGGGGTGCGTCTGGGCGTTCTGGCATGGAGGTCTTCGTTATGCAGTGCGCGCCTTATTGTCTGAGCTGAAACTTCAGTGCCCACATCTGACAGGTCTTTTTTCAGTTCCTTAGCAGTCACGCAGGGATTTTTCTCCACATTACGCTTCAGGTAGCGCACAGCAGTCGCGGTCAGGATCTTCTTTCTGCCACGACCAGGTAACGTTTCCACTGTGCCCTTTAACTTGAACTTGCGAATGATACTTCCGATAGTGTCTCTTGGAATATTTAACAACTTCGCAATATTTTTATATCCATTGCCATTCTTGTGAAGAGCAATAACCTCTTCTCTTGTCTTCTGGGACCATTCTCTTGCCTTCATCATGCTTGGAAACACACCAGTAGATGTCTAGAAGGAGCTGAGTATCACAGTCCTTTTAAATCTGCCTAATTGGTGCTTATCATGCTTGATTGCTGCTCGTTGACATCCACAGATGTTTTCAATACCTGATGGAAAACACTGGAATGAACCTCTGTTCTTAGGAGTGGTAGTCGTAAAGGGGTTGAATAATTGTGTCAATGAAGAAATCACAAAAAGGCCATTTAATACTTTATGACAAAAAAAATTGATGCTATCTTAGTTGCATTTAGTTCTTTAACAAGTCCTTGTAAGATTTCATTATGAACACAATTACAAATGTGCACTGAATTCCATAAAACCCTTCGCAGCATTGGGGGTTGAATAAATTTGATCACAACTGTATATGGAACTAACAAGACACAGGTGATCACACTGACAACACGGGCGTGGTAGACAGACGGAAACCAGGGCAACAGACAAGCAGGGCGGGACTAACGGGCAAGGAACAACACAGACACGTGGAACAGGGACACCGGAGAGACAGCTAAGAGAGGGGGGCGTAGCCCTACGTGACAATATACAGCAGGGGTCAGCAACCTTTGAGACATGGAGTGCCATCTTTAACATGTCTAGTCAATGAGTGTGCCACTATCAAGAAATAAAATAATTGGAGCGGGGGGGTAGCGAGTTTAAATTGTTGGGGGAGGGGGTGTTAAATGGACACAAATTAAGTATTCTACGCGTGCCATAGGTTGCCGACCCCTGATATACTGTGTGTGTGTGTGTGTGTGTGTGTGTGTGTGTGTGTGTGTGTGTGTGTGTGTGTGTGTGTATGTATATATATAACAATAAAAGTGGCACCAGAAGTGGGGAAATTCAACATACAACTGACTGTTAAATGTATGAAAGCATATTACATAGAGCTGAATAGCAGATACCTCAACACCCATCACTGTAGGTGAATGATTAGATTTATGAAATAGGGATGGAGACCTGGATCAGTGAATAAATGATCATTGCCAGGATTCACTTACGATGTGTTGTTTCTTTAACTGAAATAGCACCTGTAAATGATGCAATCTGTGAGTGATAGTTAAACATTCCTTCTTTAAAATTTATCTCTATTTTCGGATACACTCATAATAAAGTGTTTACTCAGCGAATATTTTGGTCTTCTACAAACCCTGTTATATATTCTGCTATATGCTAGTGCCCAATGGAGGAAGGTTTCCTGTTTGAGTCTTGGTCCTCCCGAGGTTTCTTCCTAATCCCCACCACCATAGGGAGTTTTTCCTTGCCACTGTCACCTCTGGCTTGCTCATTAGGGATCTGGACCCATACGATTGTAAAGCTGCTTTGTGACAATGTGTTGTAAAAAGCGCTATATAAATAAATTTGACTGACTTTGATATATTTTTATCAAAGTAGTTAATCAGTAGGATCTACTAGATAATGGGGTGTTATGTAGTTTATTATTATGTACATTTAACATTCTGTATGTTTCTCTCAGTGGATGTGACTCTGGATCCTGATACAGCTCATCCCAAACTCATACTGTCTGATGATGGAAAACAAGTGACACATGGAGACACAAAACGGAATCTCCCTGACAACCCAAAGAGATTTCATGATTGTGCCATTGTCCTGGGAAAGGAGGGGTTCTCATCAGGGAGATTTTACTATGAGGTTCAGGTCAAGGGGAAGATTGAGTGGGATGTAGGAGTGGCCAGAGAGTCTGTTAACAGGAAGGGCAAGATTACACTGAATCCTCAGAATGGATTCTGGACTGTGATTCTGAGGAAGGAGAATCAATATGAGGCTTGTGCTGGTCCCCCTGTCCCCCTCACCCTGAGAGAGAAGCCCCAGACAGTGGGGGTGTTTGTGGATTATGAGGAGGGTCTGGTCTTCTTTTATGATGTGGAGGCCAGGTCTCATATCTACGCTTACACTGGTCAGTCCTTCACTGAGAAACTCTACCCTTATTTCAGCCCAAGTCTAAATTATGCGGGTAAAAACTCAGTTCCATTGATCATCTCCTGTATATTTAAGACTGAATTGCTCTGAATTTGCCCTCCTAAATCTATGAAAATACAATAATTTAAAAAAACTTTTTCCTTCCCTTTTTAGTGGCAAAGAGTATTGTCATCTGAAATGGTATTTGTTTTTAAAAATAAACCAGCACAAATTAAATGTGTAAATGTAGTGGGAAAGGACTATTCACAGTTCCTCTTGCAGTCTCACCTTTGACTGACCCCAACAACATCCTACTTAGATGACCTATTATCACTTCCAAAACCCGCACACTGGGCCCTCAGGACTGAGGAAACCCTTCTTATCAGACTCACCAGGGCCTTGGTATGAGGAATTATGGCTTCCACCCATACCAAGGGTCCCAGTATATGGCCTTTGTGGTTTAGCTTGGTGTATTTCTAACCATAAAGCATTGCCTTTGGAACTCGTAAACAGATCTATATCCAAGAATGCCAAAACTGACCATGATTCTTATAACCTAATATTCCAAGTGTAATGCTTTGCGCCTTGCAGAGCTTGGAGTTGGACACAAACACTGAGGAGAGCGAGATTTATTAAAGGGAATTCCATATTTGAGAATGTTACAGGAGGCATGGGTCATAACGGGTAGGTAGTCCGAACGAGAAAGATAAACAGACATGATAACACAAGAACAAAACAAGGAACTAAGGCCAGGAACTAAGCGAGCAGACTCACCAAACGACCACAAAAGTTACAAGGGCATGAATGAACAAAATACTAAGAGCACAAGGATTGCAAACTGATCAATGACACAAAGCAACCGATGCCAGACTAGGGGAACATAGGGACTATAAATACACAGAACTAACAAGACACAGGTGGAGACAATGACGACACGGGTGTGGCAGACACAAGCAAACCAACAGACAAAAGAATACAGAATCATCAGATCATAAACATAAGGAATACAGGATCATCAGATCATGGAGCCCAGAAGTATTCAGTGTCTGGAACATAACTAGCTAATCATACAGTAATCTGTACTTGTAGCAAACTACGTAGCTAACTAGCTCAGTGATCATCAGCTCTGACCTTAATGATCAGCCTTCCCGGAGAGTTCAGTACCAACCCACGCTTGTTGCAGATCATTTTTTGCAGTGTTCAGATTTGCAGTTATGTTGAGTATGAGATAAATTAGGTTAATATTGATGACTTAATGCTGTTTACCATGTTTGCAGTATTAGCAAAACGGTGCGCGTAAAATAAATGTACCATTGTTTGGTGTACCATCATTGACGGAGATTGATTAAGGTACATTTCCCTGTATCAAGAAAGGTTTTTAAAGCGTTTTTGATGGCCCCCACCCACTTCTGATCCCTGCAAATCCACAAGTCAGTTTTACAACATGTCCACCGAGATATATTGTATTTTGCAAAAGTCGGGGCGGACAGATTTGAAGTTCTTGTACATTTTCTGTGAGTAAATTTTTAACATTCATGCTCTCACATCTACAACTTCTCACATCAAAAATGCAAGTGCAACTTTGTTGTACAAGTTCAAGTTCTCAGATTTAAAATACAAGTACAAATTTTGTTTTACAAGTTCTCAAATCAGGTCCTGTAACCTCGCAAGTTTTGCAACATTTTTACCTCCATAATATTCCTCCAATTTAATTTACTATATTCATCGTAGCTTTTGTACTATTTAACATTGGTTTAAATGGTCTGCAGGAGTTCTCCGTTTCATAGCTACCTTCAGTTGGTCTGTTTCTTCCTCTGATTCTGTTAATAACTTGTTAACTCGCTGTACCTTTCAAGTTTTTGACCTTATACTGGACATTCTATGCATTATAATACTAAATGATTGATATCTGTAATCAATAAAATTTTCATTTGTTCACTAAGCTAATCACTGTGGAAAATATATTTTAACCAACGGTATTAGGCCACTGCACAGACTGAATTTCACCTTCAGGTAATGAGACTGATATAACATTATTTCACCTGTTCCCGTTATCAAAAACATATCTCCCTGAATGTTCAGGGTGATGCCACTTATAATTATTCATAATAGTCAGTATTGCTACATAAACATCAACAAGGAAAAGAGGGAGTGAGACACCAGACCAGAAATAGAGAATCTCCATGTCACGCCCAGCTCCACCCCCCTCTTGTCAATCTTTCTTTTGGTCCCTCGAAGGTCTGTTCAGCCTTTCCCTAGCACACCTGTGTCAATCTTAAGGCCCGCAGGCCAAATGTGGTCCACCACATTATTTTATGTGGCCCACGAAAGCTTAAAAAACCTAATTGTCCAAAAAAAAAAATATCAAATACGTGCAGTGACCAAAAACTACATTTCCCACAATTATATTACCCACAAAGTGATGGCAACTCAACACTGCAGTGTTTCCATATCAGTCCGGGTCCGTACACTAGAAACAATCCAACCGAGCAGAAGTATTGGCGGGCAAATCCAAAAGGGAAAACGGAGAATAGCTAAACCAGGTCAAACCAGATAATCAGAATAGAATAATAACGCTAGGTATGCTTTCAGGAATGTCGGCAATACTTCAAAACAAGGGTTGTATAGGGAGGTCTTATATTGGAAATAGCTAATGGGCGACAGGTGTCTAATAATCCGGGGAGGCAGATCTCTGCCATTGTGGTCGGGCATGCTGGGAAGTCGAGTTCCTGGAGTTGGAGGCCGTGACACAAAGTAAATGTGATATTTTGATGTTATTTTTCTTTATTCACTTGGACAGTTTGATCATTGATTGATGGAGTAATGTGGGATTCATAACCTAACAAATTAAAAGGATTTATGTTTAATAACAACAAGCAAACATATTTTTACATCTATGCAAATATATGTAATATATGTAACTTGAATACGTAATAAATTCAGAGTTATTTAACATTAAGTAGTAGTTACATTTATAAGTGGGCAATGAGGTCGATGCATCGGAAACTGCTGTGGGTGCGGTTCTCTCCCAACATCATGGCTCTCCTCCTAAATTACATCCCTGCGTGTTCTACTCCTGTAAACTCATGCCTACTGAGAAACATTATGACGTGGGTAACAAGGAACTGTTGGCTATTAAGTCAGCTTTGGAGGCATGGAGGCATTGGCTAGAAGGCACTGTTCACCCTTTTGTCATCTTAACCGACCACAAGAATCTGGAGTATATAAAAGCAGAGACGGCTGAATGCTAGGCAAGCAAAGTGAAATTGAAGCGCGTAAAAAATAATGCCCACTGTCACCTTCCGTCCTGGTACTAAGAATTCAAAGGCAGATGCCCTCTCATGGATTCACGAGGCAAGCAATGCTCCTGAGGTCCTGAAGCCCATTCTCTCACCCTCCGTTGTGGTGTCCCCTATCCAATGGGACCTGGACCTGCAGATCATACCGGCTCAAGCCATGGATCCACCTCCGGCAGGCTGCCCTCGGGGTAAAGTATATGTTCCCTTCACCTTGCGTGCAGAGCTCATGCAGTGGGTCCATATGCCCCCCCAGCTCAGGTCACCCTGGTGTACAAAACTCTCTAGGCCTGCTCAGGTAGAAGTACTGGTGGCCCGAGATGACCCAGGATGTCACCAGCTTTGTGGAGGGGTGTGATGTATGTGCTCAGAGCAAAACTCCCAGACAGCTGCCAGCTGGACTACCTGTTACACTTGTCAGTAGATTTTGTTACAGACTTGCCACGCTCACAGTGCAATATATGTATTTTGGTAGTCATGGATCATTTCTCTAAAGGATGCGGGCTCATAACCCTACCTAAACTTCCTACTGCTATGGAGACTGCTGAAGCAATATTCAATCAGGTTTTTAGACGTTTTGGGATTCCTGATGACATAGTGTCCGATAGGGGCTCGAAATATATATCTTGTGTTTGGCAAGATGCTTAATGTGTCTGTCAGTTTAACTTCAGGTTATCACTGCCAGAGCAATGGAAAAGTCGAACATCTGAATCAGGAGTTGGGTAGGTTCTTGCGTTCTTATTGTAGTGACAAACAGGAGGACTGGAGTCATTTCCTTCCCTGGGCAGAATACGCACAGAATTCTCTCTCACACTCCTCGACTGGAATGACCTCATTCCAGTGTGTTTTAGGATTCCAACCCATGTTGTTTCCCTGGTCGGGAGAACCATTGGATGTCCCCGCCATTGATGACTGGTTCCACCACAGCGCACAGGTTTGGGAGGAAGCTCATGTGCACCTCCAGCATGTCATCAGGAGGCAAAAGTTTCAGGCAGACCGACAGCGGTGCGACTGCCCAACCTACTCACCTTGCCAAGTGGTGTGGCTATCGACGAAGGACCTCCGTCTTAAGACCCATTGCAGGAAGCTCAACCCACGATACATGGGCCCTTTCAAGATCATACGCCAGGTCAATGCGGTGTCCTACAGGTTGCAGCTCCCTCCCCATTATTGCATATGCCCTATGTTCCATGTGTCTCTGTTAAAACCTGCTCTGCCTTCCAGTTTGTCTCATGCCCCTCAGCCTGAAACCCCAGCTCCTCTGGATATCGACGGCTCTCTGGCTCTCTACCTAGTTTACACACTACTGGACTCTCGTCGCCGGGGTGGTATGATACAGTACTTGGTGGATTGGGAGGGGTAACCGCATGCTTGTGTTGCGCTCGTAACTATTACAGAAGAGATCCCAGTTGTTGTGACTGAGAATTTCCAAGACACTGGCTAAAGTCAGTTGATCATTCTGGGCTTCCAGGCAAATTTAAAATATGGATATACCAGCACAACATTTTGCCAAAGATATTGTGGCCCCCTTGTTAGTATTTGCAGGTATTTCTTGTTTGGTTTTGTCTATTTAAACCCTGTTTTTGGTCTTTTGCATGGCTGTTCATTATTGTTTGTTCTACACCCTTGTTGTCCATAAGTTGTTTCTGTTTGATTACTTAGTCTTGTTCTTGTATTATCATTAGGGGTGTGACGAGATCTCGTGTCATGAGGTCTCGCGAGACGTAACTCAGCGAGATTTCTCGTTCCATTAAAAATCTGTCTCGCGGGATTTGTGATCCAGCAAGCAGCCAGAATAGCGTCGGAAAATACAGGTATTACTATTGAAGATGCCCCCGCCACTTTCAAATCATTTGTTTGGCAGCATTTTGGGTACCCGGCGGAAATGATAAATGGCAAGAGAGTGACTGATAAGACACGGACCATATGCAAACATTGTATGAAAATGTTGTACACTGCGGCTAATACGAGCACGATGCAGAGACATTTAAAGCACGATGCAGAGACATTTATAGCACCACCACAGCTCAGTACTCAATCAACATATCTCACTTGAACAGAGGTAGCAGGGACTGAAAGGCACGCTTTGGCAAGATGAGACAGTAAAGGATATCGGGAGCAGTGTGGACATGCTAATATTCTTAAAAATGAACATGACGGTGTAGTTGCAGCAAATTCAGTGACATACTTGGTCAGGCTCTGTTTGCACCATTTGCACTCTGTATTGACAGAGAAGAACGTTTTGTTTTGCACATAATACAGAGACTCCCCGCTTAACGACGGGTCTGGTTAACGACGGATCAGAGTTAAGACCAGCATTTTATTTTATTTCACGCAGTGTGCGGAGGAGCAGTGGCAGCACAATGGAGTGTTGTGTACGATAAGCTGAGGCAGCGCAGCCTCCACCGCAGCCATCTCGGCAACGCGGTCGCTTTTTCTCACGCTGTATGCACGAGAACATTGTTAGTTTTTTTCTATACTGTATTTACGATCAAAGCATATCTAAATCTAGGGTCACGCGTAACGACGAAAACTGCTTTACGACGGACTTTTCAGTTTCTAACCCCGTCGTTATGCGGGGACTCACTGTAATATTGTTTGCGGTTGAAAAAAGGAGAAATATTTAATTTAATTTAACTTTTATGAAATTAAGTTTATTAAAAGTTCATGCTTACATAATGCATGTTAAAAGTTATAATAAAACATTTCAAAATGCATGTGTAACTCAGTTAAATAAAAGTCTGTTGTTGTCCAGTCATATAAGTTGTCATTTTAGTGTTCTTAATATCTCGTTTCGTCTCGTTCTTGTGAACCCAATATAGTGTCTCGTCTCGTCTCGTGAGCTGAGTGTATCGTCACACCCCTAATTATCATGTTTAATTCATTATCGGATCTGACCCTGGACTTTCTTTACAACCCTTCTTATTGAATGCTCTTTAATAAATATTGCTCCTCCCAGTGTTTGTGTCCACCTGATCACTCCATGTTGCCTACAGCGTTACATACAGGGACTCAAAAGCATGTTGCCTTAACAATGCCTGTTCCGATGATCATCTGATCTCCATCTGGCAATGTAATAAGTAATTGGTAATTTGTAGTGTTAATGTATGGAAATTGCAATAATGCATTTTAATAATTATGGCCCATGGATCATGTTACTTTTCATTAACTTACAAACTCTCCATTGCAACATGTTTCAGTGTGTCATTCACAGAGAATATTTTCTCATTACATTCACTTCCAGCTGGTCATTCAAAATTTATAAGTATATGAATCAATGCTTACAAACACTTTTACTTTAATATTGTGAGATTCAAGTAATCTAGGCGAAGTGCTCTTAAGTAAAACACTGACTGACCTGGTGTTGATACAGAGGTACGGAGACACACTAGCAGAAATGAGATTCTAAACTGGAATGTTTATGCCTTGCCCGCACAAACAACAAATGAACAGTGAAGCGTCATCATGCGAAGTGAAAGAAAAAGTAAAAAATAAAGTTTAGGAGCTTCAAATGGACTCGGCAACATTACTGGACAGGAAGTACCTCTGGGAAGACGATAAACGGAGACATTACTTCTACAAGTCAAAGAGGAAAGTAAAGGTAAGGAGCTCTACTTCAGCGTGTTGTAGCTCATCATGTATTCTGGCGGAGTGAACTACAGGTGTAAAAAGACCAAAACATATCATAGACATTATAACAAAAGCACAATGTAGACAGCTAAAATACTGATGACACTGGCCAAGGATGAGATCCTTGAAATCTCAATTTCCGCAAATAACAAACAAACCAACAAATAACTTGAGAAAATGAAGCAAATAGTATTGCGAGCGAATATTGATCCATCGATTTTAGAATGTCAAAGATACAATTGCTAAGGTTTAAACCTTAAAACAATATAATACCGATTATAAATCTGAGTAGCTAAGCAAAATGTGCTACGTTTCTACAAGTAACGAATCCGTTAAGAAGGAAAAGAAGCGCTTTTGTTACGAAGTAAAACGTTTTTGTTGACAGAAGAAAAAATGAATAATTAAGGGTCTACGGAGGTGCAAAAGCATTACACATTTCCATAGATGTTCAAAAGTCGCAAAATACAAGTCCAAGTTAAGTCACGAGTCTTTGTTTTACATTTAACGCTGCTCTTCGATTTTCTGCCCGCTATAAACGGATGTTGTGGTATGTCGCGAGAACAAATAATCGAAACAAACCTAAGGAATAAGTGCAAAATAAACACACAAATAAAGTATTTTTCTATAACTTTCGCACACGAGTCAAGTCTGAAGTCTTTTTCTAGTGTGAAAAAGTGTGACTTCGACTCGAATCGCTCACTCGAGTGCCCATCTCTGCAATAATCTCCGGTTCCAAAATGAAAACTATAACAGTAGTCGTTATTTCAAATCACTAAAGCTTTATTCTTAAGCAAATATATCTTTGGGGATCTTACAGCACAGCGCAATGTGCTCCTCTAGCTGGTACTAAGTTCTGAAAACTAACAGTCTGAACAGTTACTTATACAGTATGTCTGTTACTAGGGTGACCAAACGTCCGTATTTCCCGGGACATGTCCGTATTTCACGTCCTGTCCCGGGCGTCCCGGGATATTTTTTACAACTGTGGAAATGTCCTGGTTTTTAAATTACGTTAATCGGGCCATTAATACTACAGGCACTAGGACCCTGAGCACGTCGCTGTATGACACGGAATCCCTGAGCCTCATCAGTTGAGCCTCATCATACTCAATAGGCCCTTTTCACAACAAAACGGAAAAACGTCACCGCCGGGTAAAACAAGTTCCGGTACTCGCAGAAGATAGTTGTTGTCAATTCACCTCAGCATGGAGCGTGTGTTTACTTCATCCCTGTCGTCGCTGCCGAGAC
The DNA here is from genome assembly GCF_052324685.1 of Brachyhypopomus gauderio. Classification (NCBI taxonomy): domain Eukaryota; kingdom Metazoa; phylum Chordata; class Actinopteri; order Gymnotiformes; family Hypopomidae; genus Brachyhypopomus; species Brachyhypopomus gauderio. The sequence continues at coordinate 90,721 of NW_027506877.1, read as the reverse complement.
TGAATTTTAAATACGTTTCCAGTATCGTTGGAGAACATTCAACAACAAACGGTTCCAAGTTAAATAGAGGCTACAAATTGTTTGTAGAATAATTTATTCACTTATACCAGGGTAAGCTAACACCAGCTAGCACTAGCTAGGTAACTAACTATTATTTAAGGTATAGCTGGTTCCATTAGTCATCCTACAGAGTGGTAAAACAGTCTATATTATTATGATATATATTATAATATTACAAATGATACTGACAGCTTTAGTTAACAATATCTAGCTAGGTTAAGCTGGGCGTACACTGTGCGATTTTTGGCCCATTTTCAGCCGATTTTTCACTCGTGCGACTATTTTTGCGATCGGGCTGAGTTTCGGCTCAATCGCGTGTCGTGTATCGTATAGTTTACACAGGTACACGAGGAGCGATTCACACCTCATGACCAACTCCCGATCAGAAATCGCAGCGTCGCAAGAATATCAAACATGTTTGAAATTCAAATCGCTCCTCGTGAGAGTATCGCACTGTTGAAGCAGCTCCACGAGCCGACTCTCCCTGCGATTTAGTCGTACAGTTTGAGCTGGAGCTGAGTACACGATTTAAAATATCGTACAGTGTACGCCCAGCTTTAGCTAGCCAAGGAACGTCAGCTATTGATTGTTTGGTTTACATCAGTATCAATAAAGTTCATGACACACACCAAGTTATTACGTGTTATTGTTTATTCAGTGTCCAATATAGTCGACAGCAAAGTGATGGTCAGAGCTGGATGCTACCGAGCAGAGCTGGATGCTAGCGGATCACAACTAGTTTCAGAGCCGTTTCAGTGGAACAGTTGCTGTCCGCATTTGAAAGAGCAAACTCTCGACTAGTAGATGTTCGTGGTGTACTGCCAGCCGAGAGCTTGCTCTTTTCTAGCTAGATGCTATCGGATCACGGCTAGAAGCTAGTGAACCGGGGCTAGAAGCTATCGGATCGGGGCTAGAAGCTATCGGATCGGGGCTAGAAGCTATCGGATCACGGCTAGAAGCTATCGGATCACGGCTAGAAGCTATCGGATCACGGCTAGAAGCTAGCGAACCGGGGCTAAAAGCTAGCGAACCGGGGCTAAAAGCTAGCGAACCGGAGCTAAAAGCTAGCGAACCGGAGCTAGATGCTAGCGAACCGGGGCTAGATGCTAGCGGAGCGGGGCTAGAAGCTAGCGAACCCTAGCTAGAAGCTAGCGAACCGGAGCTAGAAGCTAGCGAACCGGAGCTAGAAGCTAGCGAACCGGGGCTAGATGCTAGCGGGTAACAGCTAGATGCTAGCGGACGTACGTGTACTCCCAGCCGAGAGCTTGATCTTTCAAACGCGGACAGCAACTGTTCCACTGAAACCGGCTGGGAACAGTAACAGTACTGGGAACAGTAACAGTACTGGGGACAGTAACAGTACTGGGAACAGTAACAGGGAACAGCACCAACTTTTAGCCGCGAGCTTCCTGCTATGTAGTCTGCAGCAGTGAAATGCTGGCTACACACAAAGATGCTCCGTATCACAAAGTTTTCCCCTTCATCCCTCCTAATTGCACAAACCCATTTTCTTTTCTGCTCGTAGTCAGCCGGAAAACCATAGAAACTGAGATACGACTGTTTTTGCTTCGAGATCGAGCACCCTGGTGCACTGCAAAAGCTCTTGTTATTGGACTCTGCCATTGTTTAATGTGTAACGGAAGTAACTTTACCCTGCAACGAGAGCTTCCGGAAGAAAAAATGCGGAAGTGTGAAAAGGGCCTATTGGCGGAGAACCAACAACTTACGTTCGCTGCGTCAAGACCCGGCTACGCTCAACTGGTTCCGCCCGTCCCATTGAACCTGGGTGCGTCTGATTTATTTACCGAGTATAACCTATGGAAGGACACTTATAGTTTTTTCGAAGTTGCCAGTGGAACTATTAATGCGCAGGATTTGGTAAGGAGAGCCACTCTTTTGCATTGCATAGGAGCGCCTACGCAGAGAATTTTTGATAATCTACCTGGAGATAAAGGTACATATGCACAGACTGTTGCTGCTCTAGACACATATTTTACTCCACGAAAGAACGTCGTCTTAGAAAGACACAAGTTTAGACAGAGAGCTCAGTGCCCCGATGAGTCAATAGATGCTTTTGTGAATGCATTAAGAGAACTAGCGAAGTCGTGTGATTTTGGCACGCTGGAGAACGACATGCTAAGGGATCAGATAGTGGAAAAATGAGTCATAAAAAATTGCGACACAAATTGTTGCAGGAGGAGGGGCTGAGTTTAGATAAAGCATTGTCAACTGCAAGAGCTTTTGAAGCAGCACAGACAGAATCCAATTTTTTCACAGAGAGTGTTGCTCACAGAGCTAGTGACAACCAGGTTCATTTTACTAGGAAAGGTGCACGTTCTGACCGCGGACGGAAACCCAGAACTGGTCGAGGAGGAAAGAGCAGCCAAGAGCAAGCCAACAGCGACACCCAGTGTTACAGATGTGGAATGAACACTCACACAGCAGATGAATGTGGAGCCAAGTCAGCGACCTGTCTTTACTGTCAGAAAACGGGACATTACGCACGTATGTGTTTTAAGAAGAAAAAGAAAATACAGCCAGAAAACAACGGTGACAAAAGTAAAGACAGATATAAGGATAAAGAAAAGACAAAGTCAGGAAAACCTGTGAGAGCATTACTACAGGAGGATTCAGATTCTGATTAATTCATCCACGCAGTGGATCCTGAAGGTACTGAAAGAGTCAAGGTTAATGGACAATGGCTGAAAATGGTCATAGATACAGGAAGTGGAAGAAACTTTATAGGACAAGACCTGTATAAAAGAACAATGTCCACTAGAACAAAGCTGAAACAAAAAAAAAATAAAATTTATGCCTATGCTCAAACCACTTCACTTAAAAGTGTTGGATACTTTGAAGCAGAAATGATGTGGAAAGACAAAGTAGTTAAAGATTACATATATGTGATAGAAGGAAATGTAGAAGCACTGCTGGGTAGAAAAACAAGCTTTGAATTAAAGATATTTTAACACTGGAGAAAAAATTAACACAGTAGGGTATACAGATAGATTTGAGGAACTTGTTAAAGAGTACCCTCTGATCTTCAAAGGACTAGGTCAGATTAAAGGTTATAGTCACAAGGTCACAGTGGATGCCAAAATCCCACCTGTAGCACAGGGTTTAAAGAGAGTCCCTTATCCCATGCTGGAAGCTGTAAACCAGGAGCTAGACAGGATGCTTGATCAAGGTATCATAGAAGACGTGAATGAAGGATCAAAATGGATTTCTAATATCCTGATTGTACCTAAGAAAGATACAAAAGAAGTGAGGCTATGCGTAGACCTTAGAGAAGTGAATAAAGCCGTGATCAGGGAAAGGCATCCAGTGCCAACGGTGGACAGCATCTTACAAGCAGTGCAGGGAGCAAAAGTGTTTGCTAAACTGGATGCACGAAAAGGGTTTTGGCAGTGTGACTTAGCCCCAGAATCCAGACCTCTAACGACATTCATCACACACAGAGAGTGCTATCGCTTTAGAAAAGTTCCGTTTGGATTATCGAGCGCACCTGAAGCCTATCAGAAGGCTATGGAGTCAATGTTATGTGGAATGCCTGGCACTGTCTGTTATATGGATGACGTTGTGATCTTCGGTGAGAATGAAGAGCAGCTTGAACAGAGACTGAGACAAGTCTTTCAACGATTCAAGGACAGAGGTTTAACCCTCAATAGAAACAAGTGTATCTTCGGTCTACAACAAATTGAGATACTTGGGCATGTGATCACTGCAGAAGGAATTAAACCCGACCTGAGAAAGCCATCCGCAAAGCACCAAGACCTGAAAATGTCCAGTTACTCCGCTCATTCCTAGGCACCTGTGGATTTCTTATGAAGTTTATACCAAATTATGCAAACTTATCAGAACCACTACGGAAGCTGACTAGAAAAGGACAAGCATGGGACTGGACAAGTGAAACAGATAGATCATTCAAAGCAATGAAAGAAGCTCTGGTAAGTGAGCCATGTCTGGCTTACTTTAAACTAAATGCTCCTACAGTAGTCATTAGTGATGCGAGTTCAGTAGGACTAGGTGCAGTTTTATTACAGACCCAATCAGATGGACAGAACAAGCCAGTAGCGTACGCAAGTCGTTCACTGACCCCAACAAAACGTCGCTATTCTCAGATAGAACGTGAGGCTTTGGGATGTGTATGGCCTGTGGAACATTTTAGAACGTACTTATGGGGGGCCAAGTTTACTTTACAAACAGACCACAAACCCCTCATTTATATGTTTAACCCAGAGAAAGCAACGCTGTTACCACCACGAATACAGAGACTTAGCTTGAGACTACAACCATATGATTACAAGATAGAGCATATTGGCAGAAAGTCTAATGTAGCAGATTCACTCTCACGACTCCCTTTACGAGAGACAAAGTACAATGAGTACATGGACACTTATGTGGACAGAGTGTTGTCAGTGACAATGAATGAGGTACAAGCCATGAATCTTGAGGACATCAAACAGAAAATGACAGAGGATGACGCTCTGAAACAACTAAAGACAATTGTGGAGACGGGAAAATGGCCGAATCCTGTTCCAGAGGAACTTCAGCCTTACAACAGATGTGCTGGAGAGTTGTGCACATATGATGGACTTGTGCTGAGGGGACACAGAATAATACTACCAAAAACAATGATAAAACAAGCACATATGATTGCACATGAGACTCACCAAGGGGTGGTCCGCACAAAACAATACCTAAGAAGCAAATTCTACTGGCCCAATATGGACCTAGATGTAGAAAGACTAATTAGAATCTGCTCCACCTGTGTGCTTAACCAACAACAACATGAAGATCAACCTCTTCAACCACTAGAGCTACCACCAAGACCATGGACCAAGATATGTATTGATCTAGTGGGTCCTATCCAAAACAAGTATTTGCTAACTGTGATAGACTACTTTACGTCCTTTCCAGAGGCCGTAGTTATTTCAGATATCTCTTCAGCCACTGTGATCACAGAGCTGACAAAAATATTTGCTAGGTTTGGTTATCTGTTAGAGGCTGTTACTGACAATGGAAGGCAATTTGTAGGACAGCGTTTTGAGTTATTTCTTAAGTCAAGTGGCATTAAGCACATCAGAGCATCACCGTATTACCCAAAGAGCAACGGAAAAATTGAGAGATTTCACAGATACTTGAAGAAAGCCTTCAGAGCAACCAAGTGTGAAGGAAAAACATGGCAAGAGGAACTTCCAAAGATCCTAATGGCATATCGCTCTACACCACACAGAGCATCAGGAGAAACACCAGCCATGCTCCTGTTTGGATGAGACATCCGCACGAAGTGTCCTATCCTGGAGAAGAAAAGAGAAAATCCAAAAGAAGAGAAGCAGATGTCAGAATCCATCACGATAAATATAAAACTAAAATGAAACAGTGTGCTGACCAGACCAACAGGGCAAAGGAACACAATTTTTAAAGTTGGTGACGTAGTCTACATTGCCAGTCTGGAGAATGGAAAGTTGGATCCCACGTACAAAGACATTCGCTATGTACTACTGAGAAACACAGCAGACAACTCTTTTGAACTGGTCAACACAGAGGATGGATCAAAGTAAAGTAATCCGAAATGTCAAACATCTTCGACATACACCTGTGGTAGTGGACTTTGACATTTTTGAACATCCTTTGGCACACCACACTCAAACTAACAATGACGCCTATTGCTGAGACTGCTCCAGTAGGAGACCCCACCTGAAACTGAACCAGCTGTTCCTGAGGTCATTACTACCAGGAAGGGCTGTGTTATTAGAAAGCCCATCAGATATAGAGAGACGTAAAAAAAATAATAGTAATAATGTCTTGTTTGATTGGAGATTTTTGGAACAATATGATGTGTTGAGATGTATAAGAAAATATGTTTGTAAGTTACAGATAGACTTTTGTTCTACACAAGGAAGGAATATGTAGTATAGTTGATGTTTTGGAGTTATCGCGAGAACGAGATGAACGATAATGGCGATCAGAAGTTACGTGCACATGTGTTAATAAAATAAGCATAAAACAGGAACCAAAGATTATTTTAAGCAACACGACACATATGCTTCTAATTGAAGAATACAATATTATGCATATATTCCAAGTCACGACCTTAACACATATGTTGCAAATCATCATCTATAACAGAACATCCTGTGCTTTTGCTATGGTTTATAGGTATATCTCACACTCCGCAAACTTTTGTTCAGTTTTTGAAATAGGTATTAAGGTGGGTAAACGGTCAAATATCACTATGACTGTTCACTGGTGAATATTTAGCACTACTCACTGGTGAATATTGAGTGTAGCATAACATCATTGAAACAACAAAATGTGGGAAGTGTAGGCTAATGGCAATAACATTTATGTTTGCTGATTTTTATTATAAATTTTATTATAAGGACAACGGGTTTTCCAGTCGAAAGTTACATATCTTAGAAGCTCTAGTGCATTTTACTTAGATACACATTGCGGTGTAAATGAAGGTGACAGTGGCAAAAAACAGCAACAGATATACATTTTTGATCAAATACAGCAAGAGTACTGTTAATGCAAGAAGCATGTAGTCCTACATATGGCAGATATACCTTAAATGTGGCAGATATTACCTTAATATGACAGATGTAATGTGATTTCTTTTCAAGAGTTAAAAGAGAAAGAAGGAAATGGAAGAATCGTCATCACCACCATATAAAGGGCGGAACATGGATGAACCACCTGCATGTAAGTTACACACCTCACACACACATGAATAAAACACAGCCTTTGTGTTAAAGAATATTCTCCATCAATTTTAAGCTGAACTGTAAAAAGGTTCTATAACGATATGATCATAAAACTAGTACTGACTACAGAATGGAGTGAATTACACTCTGAGCTCCATGTTAAGATTCAGATCAGTAGATTAAAGTCTGAGATGGTGGTGCTGAATTATGGAGACTGAAGGAATGTGTCTCAAATCATGAATCAAAAAATGTATCTTTTTATTCTCCATTGTCAAATTCTGACAGTTCTGGGGTATTTAGGAATCAAGTGTGAAATTCACATACATTTAAATATAAATGTAGAATAATACTTCATGCATCTTTTCAGTCAAATGTGACTCCAGCAGCCTCCTGTCTGAGGATCAGTTCATGTGTTCTGTCTGTCTGTGTGAGTTCACTGATCCAGTCACCACTCCATGTGGACACAACTTCTGTAAGACCTGCCTTACACAATACTGGGACAACAGTCCACACTGTCTGTGTCCACTATGTAAAGAGAAATTCATCAAGAGACCTGAACTCAAGATTAATACAACACTGAGAGAGGTTGTAGATCACTTCATGAAGAAAAAAGGTCTAGATAAACCTGAGGTTCTTTGTGATGTCTGCACTGGAATGAAGTTGAAGGCTGTAAAATCCTGTCTGAATTGTGGTCTGACATTTTGTAAGTCTCATTTAGAGCTCCATTATAATGTTCCAAAACTTATGAAACACAAACTAATAAACCCTGTGGAGAACGTGGAGGACTACATATGCCAGAAACATGAGAGACCCCTGGAGCTGTTCTGTAGAGAAGACGAGATGTGTGTGTGTCAGTTCTGCACTGAGACAGACCACAAAACACACAAAACTGTTACCATAGAGGAGGAGAGTGGAGAGAAGAGGGTGAGAGACACTAACACTGGATAACATCAACATTTTATATATATATATATATATATATATATATATATATATATATATATATATATATATATATATATATATATATATTTATATATATATATATATAATGTATGTATGTATATATATATAATGTATGTATGTATGTATATATGTATATATATAATGTATGTATGTATATATGTATATATATATATGTATGTATGTGTGTGTGTGTGTGTGTGTATATATATATATATGTATACACACACACACACACACACACATATATATATATATATATATATATATATATATATATATATATATATATATATATATATATATATATATATATATATATATATATATATATATATGTAGCATGGTCAGCAATAATACTCAGGTAGGCTATGGCGTTGTCTCGATGATCAATTGGTATTAATGGGCCCAAAGTGTGTCAGGAAAATATCCCCCACACCATTGCACCACCACCACCAGCCTGAACCGTTGATACAAGGCAGGATGGATCCATGCTTTCATGTTAAATTCTGACCCTACCATGCAAATGTGGACTCATCAGACCAGAACGTTTTTCCAGTCTTCTATTGTCCAATTTTAGTGAGCCTGTGCAAATTGTAACCTCCGTGTCCTGTTCTTAGCTAACAGAATCGGCACCCGGTGTGCTCTTTTGCTGCTGTAGCCCATCCGCCTCAAGGTTTGACATGTTGTACACTTAAAGATGCTCTTCTGCATACCTCAGTTGGAACGACTGGTTATTTGAGTTACTGTTGCCATTCTATCAGTTCAAACCAGTCTGGCCATTCTCCTCTGACCTCTGGCATCAACAAGGCATCTGCGCCCACAGAACTGCTGCTCACTGGATATTTTCTCTTTTTCCGACCATTCTCTGTAAACCCTAGAGATGGTTGTGCATGAAAATCCCAGTAGATCAGCAGTTTCTGAAATATTCAGACCAGCCCATCTGGCACCTATAACCATGCCATGTTCAAAGTCACAAAAATCACCTTTATTCCCCCTTCTGATGCTCGGTTTGAACTGCAGCAGATCATCTTGGCCTAAATGCATTGAGTTGCTGCCATGTGATTGGCTGATTCCATATTTGCGTTAGTGAGCAGTTGGACAGGTGTACCTAATAAAGTGGCGAGCGAGTGTGTGTGTGTGTGTGTGTGTCATATATATATATATATATATATATATATATATATATATATATATATATATATATATATATATATAAAATATAAATATATAAATATTAAAAAAACCAATGAAACTCAGGGCACCATTAAAATACAGACACAGCTGGGGAAGACACAGTCAGAGATCCAGCAGATGATCCAAGAGAGACTGAAGAACATGGAGGAGATTAAACACTCAGTAGAGCTCAGAAAGGTGTGAACTACCACATACGTCATATTTATTACAAACAAATATTTAAATACAGTTTTGTAGAATTTGAAAGCTAAAGATGAATGCAACTAAATTTCAGATGACCTCTGTTTGACTACAACTTCTTATTATTTTAAAATGTATTCTTCCATTAGAAAATCACAGAGAGAGAAATTGCAGACAGTATTGAAGTCTTCACTGCTCTGGTGCGCTCCATTGAGAGAAGCCAGGCTGAGCTGCTTCAGGTGATGGAAGAGAAGCAGAAAGCAGCAGACAGGCAGGCTGAAGGACTCATTAAAGACCTGGAGCAGGAGATCACTGAACTAAAGAGGAGAGACAGTGAGCTGGAGCAGCTCTCCCACACTGAGGACCACATCCACCTCCTACAGGTCAGTGTTCCTCTCTCTGCTCAGAGACAACACAGCACATCACAGGACAACCCTCCCCATGCTGAGGGGTTTCTCCTCTCTCCTGCTGTACTGTAGATCTACCCAACCATGAACAGCCCTCCACACACCAAGAACTGGACTGACATCAGTATCAACACTGATGTGAATGTGGAGACTGTGAGGAAAGTTCTCTCTCAGCTTCAGGAAAAACTCAGTGAAACACTGAATACTAAGTTGAAACAAGCAGGTGAGAAGTGTTCCTAATAAACACATTTGTCTCTAATCTGTGGTCAAAAGCTATAATGAAATATAAGCTACATTCACATTACAAGTCACATTGTTCACTCCTGATTTGTTTTGGAATTGGAATATGTAGTATAGTTGATGTTTTGGAGTTATCGCGAGAACGAGATGAACGATAATGGCGATCAGAAGTTACGTGCACATGTGTTAATAAAATAAGCATAAAACAGGAACCAAAGATTATTTTAAGCAACACGACACATATGCTTCTAATTGAAGAATACAATATTATGCATATATTCCAAGTCACGACCTTAACACATATGTTGCAAATCATCATCTATAACAGAACATCCTGTGCTTTTGCTATGGTTTATAGGTATATCTCACACTCCGCAAACTTTTGTTCAGTTTTTGAAATAGGTATTAAGGTGGGTAAACGGTCAAATATCACTATGACTGTTCACTGGTGAATATTTAGCACTACTCACTGGTGAATATTGAGTGTAGCATAACATCATTGAAACAACAAAATGTGGGAAGTGTAGGCTAATGGCAATAACATTTATGTTTGCTGATTTTTATTATAAATTTTATTATAAGGACAACGGGTTTTCCAGTCGAAAGTTACATATCTTAGAAGCTCTAGTGCATTTTACTTAGATACACATTGCGGTGTAAATGAAGGTGACAGTGGCAAAAAACAGCAACAGATATACATTTTTGATCAAATACAGCAAGAGTACTGTTAATGCAAGAAGCATGTAGTCCTACATATGGCAGATATACCTTAAATGTGGCAGATATTACCTTAATATGACAGATGTAATGTGATTTCTTTTCAAGAGTTAAAAGAGAAAGAAGGAAATGGAAGAATCGTCATCACCACCATATAAAGGGCGGAACATGGATGAACCACCTGCATGTAAGTTACACACCTCACACACACATGAATAAAACACAGCCTTTGTGTTAAAGAATATTCTCCATCAATTTTAAGCTGAACTGTAAAAAGGTTCTATAACGATATGATCATAAAACTAGTACTGACTACAGAATGGAGTGAATTACACTCTGAGCTCCATGTTAAGATTCAGATCAGTAGATTAAAGTCTGAGATGGTGGTGCTGAATTATGGAGACTGAAGGAATGTGTCTCAAATCATGAATCAAAAAATGTATCTTTTTATTCTCCATTGTCAAATTCTGACAGTTCTGGGGTATTTAGGAATCAAGTGTGAAATTCACATACATTTAAATATAAATGTAGAATAATACTTCATGCATCTTTTCAGTCAAATGTGACTCCAGCAGCCTCCTGTCTGAGGATCAGTTCATGTGTTCTGTCTGTCTGTGTGAGTTCACTGATCCAGTCACCACTCCATGTGGACACAACTTCTGTAAGACCTGCCTTACACAATACTGGGACAACAGTCCACACTGTCTGTGTCCACTATGTAAAGAGAAATTCATCAAGAGACCTGAACTCAAGATTAATACAACACTGAGAGAGGTTGTAGATCACTTCATGAAGAAAAAAGGTCTAGATAAACCTGAGGTTCTTTGTGATGTCTGCACTGGAATGAAGTTGAAGGCTGTAAAATCCTGTCTGAATTGTGGTCTGACATTTTGTAAGTCTCATTTAGAGCTCCATTATAATGTTCCAAAACTTATGAAACACAAACTAATAAACCCTGTGGAGAACGTGGAGGACTACATATGCCAGAAACATGAGAGACCCCTGGAGCTGTTCTGTAGAGAAGACGAGATGTGTGTGTGTCAGTTCTGCACTGAGACAGACCACAAAACACACAAAACTGTTACCATAGAGGAGGAGAGTGGAGAGAAGAGGGTGAGAGACACTAACACTGGATAACATCAACATTTTATATATATATATATATATATATATATATATATATATATATATATATATATATATATATATATATATATATTTATATATATATATATATAATGTATGTATGTATATATATATAATGTATGTATGTATGTATATATGTATATATATAATGTATGTATGTATATATGTATATATATATATGTATGTATGTGTGTGTGTGTGTGTGTGTATATATATATATATGTATACACACACACACACACACACACATATATATATATATATATATATATATATATATATATATATATATATATATATATATATATATATATATATATATATATATATATATATATATATATATATATATATATATGTAGCATGGTCAGCAATAATACTCAGGTAGGCTATGGCGTTGTCTCGATGATCAATTGGTATTAATGGGCCCAAAGTGTGTCAGGAAAATATCCCCCACACCATTGCACCACCACCACCAGCCTGAACCGTTGATACAAGGCAGGATGGATCCATGCTTTCATGTTAAATTCTGACCCTACCATGCAAATGTGGACTCATCAGACCAGAACGTTTTTCCAGTCTTCTATTGTCCAATTTTAGTGAGCCTGTGCAAATTGTAACCTCCGTGTCCTGTTCTTAGCTAACAGAATCGGCACCCGGTGTGCTCTTTTGCTGCTGTAGCCCATCCGCCTCAAGGTTTGACATGTTGTACACTTAAAGATGCTCTTCTGCATACCTCAGTTGGAACGACTGGTTATTTGAGTTACTGTTGCCATTCTATCAGTTCAAACCAGTCTGGCCATTCTCCTCTGACCTCTGGCATCAACAAGGCATCTGCGCCCACAGAACTGCTGCTCACTGGATATTTTCTCTTTTTCCGACCATTCTCTGTAAACCCTAGAGATGGTTGTGCATGAAAATCCCAGTAGATCAGCAGTTTCTGAAATATTCAGACCAGCCCATCTGGCACCTATAACCATGCCATGTTCAAAGTCACAAAAATCACCTTTATTCCCCCTTCTGATGCTCGGTTTGAACTGCAGCAGATCATCTTGGCCTAAATGCATTGAGTTGCTGCCATGTGATTGGCTGATTCCATATTTGCGTTAGTGAGCAGTTGGACAGGTGTACCTAATAAAGTGGCGAGCGAGTGTGTGTGTGTGTGTGTGTGTCATATATATATATATATATATATATATATATATATAAAATATAAATATATAAATATTAAAAAAACCAATGAAACTCAGGGCACCATTAAAATACAGACACAGCTGGGGAAGACACAGTCAGAGATCCAGCAGATGATCCAAGAGAGACTGAAGAACATGGAGGAGATTAAACACTCAGTAGAGCTCAGAAAGGTGTGAACTACCACATACGTCATATTTATTACAAACAAATATTTAAATACAGTTTTGTAGAATTTGAAAGCTAAAGATGAATGCAACTAAATTTCAGATGACCTCTGTTTGACTACAACTTCTTATTATTTTAAAATGTATTCTTCCATTAGAAAATCACAGAGAGAGAAATTGCAGACAGTATTGAAGTCTTCACTGCTCTGGTGCGCTCCATTGAGAGAAGCCAGGCTGAGCTGCTTCAGGTGATGGAAGAGAAGCAGAAAGCAGCAGACAGGCAGGCTGAAGGACTCATTAAAGACCTGGAGCAGGAGATCACTGAACTAAAGAGGAGAGACAGTGAGCTGGAGCAGCTCTCCCACACTGAGGACCACATCCACCTCCTACAGGTCAGTGTTCCTCTCTCTGCTCAGAGACAACACAGCACATCACAGGACAACCCTCCCCATGCTGAGGGGTTTCTCCTCTCTCCTGCTGTACTGTAGATCTACCCAACCATGAACAGCCCTCCACACACCAAGAACTGGACTGACATCAGTATCAACACTGATGTGAATGTGGAGACTGTGAGGAAAGTTCTCTCTCAGCTTCAGGAAAAACTCAGTGAAACACTGAATACTAAGTTGAAACAAGCAGGTGAGAAGTGTTCCTAATAAACACATTTGTCTCTAATCTGTGGTCAAAAGCTATAATGAAATATAAGCTACATTCACATTACAAGTCACATTGTTCACTCCTGATTTGTTTTGCTCAGATCAGATTTGCATAAGTATTGATTGTTCATATTCAAAATTGGAAGTATCTGTGATGTGACCACATCTGTCTCCTGAAACTACATAAATGTGCATAAAAGTCCCCTCCATCACCAGCAACAAACATCATATTTGTGTAAAGTCAGGGCCGGTTTTAGCTATGGGCAATGTGGGCGACTGCCCAGGGCGCAATCTATTTGAGGGCGCACGATCGCTGTAAAAAAAAAAAAACACTCAAATCAAAACTCAGAGGTTAGGTAGAGGGTTAGAACATTCTTCTTTCCAGATTACAGTGTATTAGTGTTACAGGATTGGCTTTTAGTTGGCTACAGTCTTATATCACCAACAGGCAACAATTTATATCACTAGGCTCCAACAGATCTTCCACTACACTTGTTGCTCTGTTCTTGGACCCCTTTTATTAATTCTCTACATTTCCCCCTTAGGCATTATCATCTGGAAACATGGCCTTAATTTCCATTGCTATGCAGTTGATATTCAGATCTACATCAGTACTGCTTCCCCTCAGACACTGAGTGCTTGCATCTCTGATCTTAAACTCTGGCTGCACCAAAACGACCTCAAACTCAATGCGCATAAAACTGAGGTCTTAGTGGTAGGCTCAAAATCACCACTTCTGGATATCACATCAATATTGATGGTGCTTCCATTAAGCCTTCTCATACTATCAAGAACCTTGGTTGTCTATTTGACTCAACACTTAGTTTTGAAGCTCATATAAAATTTGTAACTAAAACAGCGTTGCTCTACCTGCACAATATTGCTCGCCTTCGCCCCATCCTCAGTGATGACCAAAAATGTGATACCTCAGTGATACCAAAATGCTTGTTCATGCCTTGATCTGTTCACGTCTCAATTACTGCAATTCCCTCTTCTTTGGTGTTCCAGCTAAACTTTTAAACCACCTTCAGTACATCCAGAACTCTGCAGCTCAAGTCCTCACATCTACTAAGTGCTCTGCGCACATCACACCCGTCCTTCAGCAGTTACACCGGTTACCTGTCACTTGCAGGATCAACTTTTAAATTCTGATTCTTACATTGAAGGCTCTTAATGGTCTTGCCCCTGCATATCTCACTGAACTCATCAAGGTTTATCGTCCCTCTCGCACCCTTAGATCCTCTCACTCCATTTTCTGATTGTCCCACGCACTAAGCTTGCTTCCTTGGGCAGTAGATCTTTCAGTGCTTCTGCCCCAAAGCTCTGGAACTCTCTGTCTCAATCTCTTCGTAACTGTTCTACTCTGTCTTCTTTAAAAAACCAACTTAAAACTTTCCTCTTTACCTCTCATTATTCTTCCTAAGTGGGTGTCCCTTCATATGTGATGTTAAGTGTCCTTGGGTTTGTGAAAGGCACTATATAAATGTATCCTATTATTATTATTATT
The DNA here is from genome assembly GCF_052324685.1 of Brachyhypopomus gauderio. Lineage (NCBI taxonomy): Eukaryota > Metazoa > Chordata > Actinopteri > Gymnotiformes > Hypopomidae > Brachyhypopomus > Brachyhypopomus gauderio. Next base: position 75,580 of record NW_027506877.1, on the reverse strand, counting down.
ATTACTATTAGATTAAACGAAAAAAATGTCATTCGTGTCATTAATTTGAACATGGCCAAATACTAGGGGTGTGACGAGATCTCGTGTCATGAGATCTTGCGAGATTTCTCGTCGCATTAAAAATCTCTCTCGCGGGATTTGTGATCCAGCAAGCAGCCAGAATGTCGCAAAATACAGGTATTACTATTGAAGATGCCCCCACCACTTTCAAATCGTATGTTTGGCAGCATTTTGGGTACCCGGTGGAAATGATAAATGGCAAGAGAGTGACTGATAAGACACGGACCATATTCAAACATTGTATGAAAATAATGCCGTACATGGCGGTTAATACAAGCACGATGCAGAGACATTTACAGCAGCACCACAGCTCAGTACTCACATCAACATATCTCACTTGAACAGAGGTAGCAGGGACAGAACGGCGCTTTGGCAAGGTGAGACAGCAAAGGATATCGGGAGCAGTGTGGGGATGCTAATATTCTTAAAAATGAACATGGCAGTGTAGTTGCAGATTGGCTCTGTTTGCTCTTTGTATTGACAAATAATAACTTTTTATTTCGGAGGAGCAGTGGCAGCACAGTGGAGTGTAGTGTACGATAAGCTGAGGCAGCGCAGCCTCCACCGCAGCCATCTCGGCAACGCGATCGCGCTTTCTCACTCTGTACGCATGCACGAGAATATGGTTTGTTTTTTTTCTATACTGTATTTACGATCAAAGACTATCTAAATCTAGGGTCACGCTTAATGACGAAAACTGCTTAAGGACAGACTTTTCAGTTTCTAACCTCGTTGTTAAGCGGGGACTCATTGTAATATTGTTTGTGCTTGAAAAAAGGAGAAATATTAAATTATTTTATTTTATTTTTATTTCAATTTGTATAGGAAGAAGTTTATTAAAGTTCATGCTTGCATCTTACATGTTAAGAGTTATAATAAAACATTTCAAAATGCATGTGTAACTCAGTTAAATAAAAGTCTGTTGTCCAGTCATATAATATGTCATTTTAGTGTTCTTAAAATCTTGTCTCGTCTCATTCTCGTGAGCTGAGTGTATCGTCACACCCCTACCAAATACTGTAGATTTTGTCATTTTACAGGTCCGTGAAAAGTCCCTTTTGAATTCATGCCCCTTTCACATTTTTGTCTCTTAATACATTAATAAATATCACTTTTTCCTTTTAAACAGTGAGCACAGAACTGAAGAGGTGTCAACAGTATGCAGGTACAGTGATATTTCTAGATTTTAATAATGATTATCTGTATTTTGCACAATATCCTAACATTACTGCAACTCATGCAACCACATACATCTATATTAATTGTGGTTAACTGTAAAGGACTACTATGTGTATCTGCTCTATAGCTGTATACCTATGCTATTTTCCTGTCCAGAGTTTGGATAGTTATTTTGGAAAGGGTTTTTCGTTACTCACTGCTGTGGTTGAAGAGCCAGCTACTTCTCCTGGCATCCTCAGTTCATTTGTTGCTTTTCCCCCCTGTTGAGTATTCCGCAATCTTTTGTTTTCTTCCCGTTTTTCCCCATGCATTGTTTCACGGTGGTATATTGGTTCAGTGCTTTTCCTGCAGTCCTTTTCGTGAAGGTCTTAGTTCTTTATTTTTGTGGTTAAGAGTTTGGGCTTCACTAGTTATAAATAGAGGTGGGCAGATTGATCCAAATATCGATAATATCGATACCAATGATCAATACTCGAGCTTTTTTTTCTCTCCCACACACACTGACTGCTGCGCATGTGGATTCATCACATTCTCCTCTCTCTGTAAGCCCCCCACCTCTCTCGTCTTTTGTTGTTGTACTGTCACGTGGCTCAGCGGCACCAGCCAAACAGCCATGCAGGTAGGCTCAGCCTGGCCCGCCCAGCGCTCTCCTCAGGTCGACACTCGAGTTTTGTTACTGTTACATTCTTTCTAAACAAAAATGTTGATTTTTTTTTGTTGTCGCGTAAATATTTGCCGAAATTGTATCCTAGGTCTTCTGGATCCTTCGGATTTATGAAGCTTAAATATTTTAAAGTATTGCTATCTATATCAGTGATACTGGCCCTGCATTTACATTTTATCAGATTAATACAAAATTCCAGGTATCACCCACCTCTACAGTCATGGCCAAACATTTTGAGAATGATACAAATATTAATTTTTACAAAGTCTACTGCTTCAGTTTTTATAATGGCAATTTGCATATACTCCAGAATTTTATAAAGAGTGATCAGCTTAACAGCAATTAATTGCAAAGTCAATATTTGCCTAGAAAATGAACTTTATCCCCCAAAACACATTTCAACTTCATTGCAGCCCTGCCTTAAAAGGACCAGCTAACATCGTTTCAGTTATTGCTCCATTAACACAGGTGTGGGTGTTGATGAAGACAGGGCTATCAATCAATCAATCAATCAATCAAATTTTATTTATACAGCGCTTTTTACAAAAGTTGTTATCACAAAGCAGCTTTACAAGTGTCGAGTCCTAGCCCCCAGTGAGCAAGCCAAAGGCGACAGTGGCAAGGAAAAACTCCCTAGTTTTTTTGCATGAGGAAGAAACCTTGAGAGGAACCAAGACTCAGGGGGGGAACCCATCCTCCTCTGGCCGACACCGGTCACCATGACAACAACAACAATTTAGAAAATATAAATTGTAATATAGAAAAGGAAAAAAATGTAATAATGTCCATCTTGGTTTAGGCATCCGGTTAGGAGGTGGCCGGCCCAGGATGGATCGCTTGTCTCTCCTCATCTCATTATTCCTCAAGCAGGCGGGCAGCCATGTGGAAAAAATCTAACAGGGAAAATTAGCTCTGTATGAGGACATATATAGGACAGGTGAAATTATAAACATTACTGGAGTGTGGCAGCAACTCCAGCATTAAGTTAAATTATTACAGCCTAGCTAAAAAAAGGCAGAACCAGAAAGGTAACATAGACTTGGGGGCATTCTGAGACAATGGCATCCATCCACTGCACTGTCAACAAAATTGAGTGACCATGAGCAGTGACAGGATGATAGCACCAGCGCCCCAGTCTACCATAAAACCCTTCACCTATGAACCCCTGGATCTTTACCTTTATCTAAGGGGGGATATTAATTATCAAACGCTAAAAAAAAACGAAATAAGTGGGTTTTCAACCTAGACTTAAAGATTGTGACTGTGTCAGAGTCCCGGACACATTTTGGAAGGTTGTTCCAAAGCTGGGGGGCCTTACAAGAAAAGGCTCTTCCCCTTGCTGTTACCTTATTAATTTTTGGAACTAATAAAAGACCAGCACCCTGTGATCTTAGTGGACGTTCATGATAGGAAATTATAGGTCGTTCCTGGAGGTATTCAGGAGCAAGCCCGTGCAGTGCTTTATAGGTTAATAAAATAATTTTAAAATCAATACGGAATTTAACTGGGAGCCAATGCAGGGCTGATAGGACTGGTCTGATATGCTGAAATTTTCTGGTTCTGGTCAGAACTCTGGCTGTGGCATTTTGAACTATTTGAAGTTTATTTAGATTCCTATTTGAACATCCTGACAGTAGTGAGTTACAGTAATCTAATCTGGAGCTAACAAAGGCGTGCATCAAATTTTCTGCATCATCCTGTGATAATGCATTTCTTAACTTGGCAATGTTGCGGAGATGTAGAAAAGCTATCCTAGTAGTATTATCTATGTATTTATCAAATGATCGGAGTCGAGTATGACGCCTAGGTTTTTGGCTACTGTGCCAGGTGTAATGGGGTAGCCTGCAAGATTAAGCATTAGATCTGGAATTTTCTGTCTTGAGGCCTTAGGGCCCAGGAGGAGAACTTCTGTTTTGTCCTCATTAAGTTGGAGGAAGTTTAGAGACATCCAGCATTTAATATCTCTTACACAGGCCTCAATTTTTCCTAAACTGATTTTGTCATCAGGTTTGGCTGATATGTAAAGTTGAGTGTCATCTGCATAGCGGTGAAAATTGACACCAACTGTGCCCAATGGTAGCATATATAATGTAAATAATAGTGGTCCTAAAATGGAGCCTTGTGGGACCCCATATTTAACTTTTGTACATTTGGATGGAATATTATTGAGCTCTACAAACTGATAGCGATTTGTTAAATAAGAATAAAACCATGAAAGGGCTGTGCCTGAGACTCCAACCCAGCATTCTGATCCTATGATCAATTGTGTCAAAAGCTGCACTAAGATCAAGAAGCACTAACAGTGATACACAGCCTTGATCTGAAGCAAGGAGGAGATCATTTGTTACTTTGACTAATGCTGTTTCAGTACTGTGATGGGGCCTAAAGCCAGATTGGAACTTTTCAAATATGTGATTCTTATGCAGATATAGGCATAATTGCTGGGCAACAGCTTTTTCTATGATAAAATTATGTGTTCGAAATGAGTCTATAATTAGATAGCATAGTCGGATCAAGATTTGGTTTCTTGATCAGAGGTTTAATAACTGCTAATTTACATGATTTGGGCATGTGACCTATTGTAAAGGATGAGTTAACTATAGTTAGAAAAGGTTCAGTAACATCTGGTAATACCTCTTTTAATAACTTTGAGGGAACCGAGTCTAGTGTGCAGGTAGTACAATTTAAGGAAGAAATTATTTTCTCTAATTCTGATTGTGGGAGTGGATGAAAAGCATCAAGTTTTTCTCCCAGTATGCAATTTAAATCAATATCAACCAAACCAGATGACATACCAGTTGTATTGCTAATAAAAGGTTTTATATTTTGTCTAATATTTTCCATTTTATTATCAAAGAAATCTATAAATACATTACTAGTGAGGTTTACTGGAATCTGAGGTTCTGCGTCTGCTTGATTTTTTGTAAGTTTAGAAATAGTATTGAAAATAAATCTAGGATTGTTTTTATTTTTCTCTATCAGTGAGGCTAAAGTATGCTTTAATGAGTGCCCGTTTGTATTCAACAATGCTATCCTTCCAGGCACAGTGGAATACTTCCAACTTAGTAGATCGCCATTTCTGCTCTAAAGATCAATCTGTCATGATTAAGTAAGAATGACACCCCTGGACACTTTAAAAGGAGGCTGGTGCTTGGCATCATTGTTTCTCTTCTGTTAACCATGGTTATCTCTAAAGAAACACGTGCAGTCATCATTGCACTGCACAAACATGGCCTAACAGGGAAGAGTATCGCAGCTAGAAAGATTGCACCTCAGTCAACAATCTATTGCATCATCAAGAACTTCAAGGAGAGAGGTTCCATTGTTGCCAAAAAAGCTCCAAGGCGCCCAAGAAAGACCAGCAAGCGACAGGACCGTCTCTTAAAAGTGGTTCAGCTGCGGGATCGGGCTACCAGCAGTGCAGAGCTTGCTCAGGAATGGCAGCAGGCAGGTGTGAGTGCATCTGCACGCACTGTGAGTCGGAGACTCTTGAAGCAAGGCCTGGTCTCAAGGAGGGCAGCAAAGAAGCCACTTCTCTCCAGAAAAAACATCAGTGACAGACTGATATTCTGCAAAAGGTACAGGGAGTGGACTGCTGAGGACTGGGGTAAAGTCATTTTCTCTGATGAATCCCCTTTCCGATTGTTTGGGACATCTGGAAAACAGCTTGTTCGGAGAAGACGAGGTGAGCGCTACCACCAGTCTTGTCTCATGCCAACTGTAAAGCATCCTGAAACCATTCATGTGTGGGGTTGCTTCTCAGCCAAGGGAATCGGCTCTCACAGTCTTGCGTAAAAACACAGCCATGAATAAAGAATGGTAGCAGAATGTCCTCCAAGAGCAACTTCTCCCAACCATCCAAGAGCAGTTTGGTGATCAACAATGCCTTTTCCAGCATGACTGAGCACCTTGTCATAAAGCAAATGTGATAACTAAATGGCTCAGGAAACAAAACATAGAGATTTTGGGTCCATGGCCTGGAAACTCCCCAGATCTTAATCCCATGGAGAACTTGTGGTCAATCATCAAGAGACGGGTAGACAAACAAAAACCTACACATTCTGACAAAATGCAAGCATTGATTGTGCAAGAATGGACTGCTGTCAGTCAGGATTTGGTCCAGAAGTTGATTGAGAGCATGCCACGGAGAATTGCAGAGGTCCTGAAGAAGAAGGATCAACACTGCAAATATTGACAAATATTGGCTGCATTAACTCATTCTAACTGTCAATAAAAGCTTTTGTTACTCATAATATGATTGCAATTATATTTCTGCATGTGACAAAAATATCTGACAAACACATAAAAACCAGAGGGCAGCAGATCATGTGAAAATATATTTGTGTCATTCTCAAAACTTTTGGCCATGACTGTAGTTATAAAAACACTCATAGTCAATTTATGTCTGAATACCGCACAGTTTGAATACCAAATTGTGTGTAATACCTGCACATTATGTAATCTGTGAATAAAACTTCAATATTTTCCTTTTTAATGGATCATTAGTTTAAGAGGATACACTCCATAATAAAGTGTTTGCTCAGTGTATATTTTAGTCTTCTACAGACCCTGTTATATATTGTAATCAATAGGATCTACTGTATATTGAGGGTCTTGTTGTGTAGTTTATAATCATGTACATTTTACATTCTGTATGTTTCTCTCAGAGGATGTAAATCTGGATCCTGATACAGCTCATCCCAAACTCGTCCTGTCAGATGATGGAAAACAAGTGACACATGGAGACACAAAACAGAATCTCCCTGACAACCCAAAGAGATTTTATATGTATCTCATTGTCCTGGGAAAGGAGGGGTTCTCATCAGGGAGATTTTACTATGAGGTTCAGGTCAAGGGGAAGATTGAGTGGGATGTAGGAGTGGCCAGAGAGTCTGTTAACAGGAAGGGGGATATTACACTGAGTCCTCAGGATGGATTCTGGACTGTGATTCTGAGGAATGAGAATCAGTATAAGGCTTGTGCTGGTCCCTCTGTCCCCCTCACCCTGAGAGAGAAGCCCCAGACAGTGGGGGTGTTTGTGGATTATGAGGAGGGTCTGGTCTCCTTTTATGATGTGGAGGCCAGGTCTCATATCTACTCTTACACTGGTCAGTCTTCAGCCTTCACTGAGAAACTCTACCCTTACTTCAGTCCTTGTAGCAATGATGGAGGTAAAAACTCAGCTCCAATGATCATCTCATGTATGTTTAAGACTGAATGAATGTTTGCCATCTTAAATCATCTATGTCTAATGTCTAGCTCCAATTTTCTGCCAAATCCGTTCCTGGTTTTCTGTAGTTTTCCACTGCATGCAGTTATGGTGTTGAACTAGTCACACCCCATGGTTACCGCTCCTTCTCTTCTAGCTTTTCAGCTGTTGCCCTAATGGTAGTAATAAATTTGGTATATATTCTTTGACTATCATCATTCTGGTCAGCGGGGGTCATTGTTGGATTCAGTGTTGTGAACTATGTCCTTGTGCAGCTTTGATTATTTGAAGTTCTTATGTACATAGTCATGTGTCCCTTTTTGTAAGTGTCTGATGTATGTTGTATTTGAGGTGTATGTTCTATTTGAATTCATAGAGATTGAACATGGGTAGAAGTTACTTACTGTCAAGTTGTCACTTATTCTTTTATGTGTTTCCTTACTCAACTCCTCTAGCAAGCGTTCATGGCTAATCTATCTGTTCCTGAGTCAGAGAGCCTCTCCCTATTGAGTACTGGGTCAATCTTAGTGAGGATAAATGTTTAGCCTGTTGGACAAAGTTATTTAATAAGGTGATGTTGTGTGTTTTGTTGTGGTTCTCCATACCTAATTACCTGTCTGTTAACAGGAAGGGGGATATTACACTGAGTCCTCAGGATGGATTTCTGGTCTGTGATTCTGAGGAATGAGAATCAGTATACAGCTTGTGATTGTCCCCATATCCCCCTCACTCTGAGAGAGAAGCCCCAGACAGTGGGGGTGTTTGTGGATTATGAGGAGGGTCTGGTCTCCTTTTATGATGTGGAGGCCAGGTCTCATATCTATTCTTACACTGGTCTGTTCTTCACTGAGAAACTCTACCCATTATTCTGTCCTTGTGACAATTATGGAGGTAAAAACTCGACTCCACTGATTATCTCCTATATAAGTTTGAATGACATCTTAAATCTATGAAATTGCAATATAAAAAAAAGCAAAATTATTCCAATCATAAAATATTTTTTTCCTACTGTTTCCAGTGGCAAAAGCATGACAACAGAGTGCTAAAATCTGAGATTGTATTTCGTTTTAAAACAAACCAGCACAAAATAAACATATAACCAGCAACGAGGAAAAGAGGAAGTGAGACACAAATACATGAATGGAGAGTCTTTAGTGTACATGGCAACACAAAACAAAGCACTGTGGTGAGCAGAATAAACAAGGAAGAAAGACTCAGTAGTACAGTAGTTTATATTTAATTTAACATTAAATATTACTTCAGCCAGCACCATTTCCATTGCACTTGATATTCTGATCATGACAATTTACCTCTGACAGGTTTACTGTTTAATCAGTGCAAATTTGCATTACTATGACATCATTTAGGACTCAGAACCTTTGTGTCTTACAAGTTTAGGTTTAAAAGCTATTTATCTTATAAATATATTTTGGGACATACTGTGTGTTCTCTACTCCATCATATCAAACACCGCAGCATTCTTCTCTGTACAGACAGCTGAGCTGTTAATTTCAGAGTTTAAGCTTCACCAAAGGCCATGAAGTGTAAACCTTCTTGAATAAACTTGAATCTTTTTGTTTGTGGCCACAACCGTAACAATGAGACAACATACAGTGTTATTGTTATGATATGGGAATTGCTCTTGAATTAATATTAATGTATTAATATGACTTAATACTCAGAAATCAGTCATCATTTTTTTGCACTCTGTCTTAACATAATAAAAAACAAGATTGGAAAGATGAAATCTGAAATTCAGTCTCTCTGTATGTATCTTTCCATCCATCCATCAACAGATCAATTAACACTTTGTCCGATTTTTCCATCAGAATATTGTTATACTCCTTTGTGCTCTGCTACAGTATATCTGGTTCTTCACTAATGTACCTGGAGGGTGTTTATCATGGGTGATGGTCATACAATCAAAATAAAAATAAAAATCCATTATCTGATTCTGACATTTTGCACACCAGTGTTCAATAAAGATGTTTTTTGCCTGGTTATGACCTGCCTGTTTGGCTGCGTGAGTCTTAGCATTGACCTTTGATATGTCATCAGGTTTACTGGTGATGTTTTCCAGAGGTGGGGACTCGAGTCACATGACTTGGACTCGAGTCAGACTCGAGTCATTAATATTAAGACTTTTGACTTGACTTGAAAAAATATTCAGAGACTTAGACTTGACTTGGACTTTTACACCAATAACTTGGGACTTGAATTGGACTTGAACCTGTTTACTTGCAAAGACTTGATTTTTTTTTTACCCCAAATCTAAATTTTAAAACGCATATTAATATTTATAAAGTGCGCCCCATTAATTTCATTTCCGTCCTTCTGACGTAGACCAGTCCTCTGCTTTTCCACACTCTGTACGTGTGTGTGCATGAGCTGCAGCACAACCAATCAAATGGGGGGTTGGCGAACGTAAGTTTTTACTGGGCGGGGTGTAAAATGGACACAAATTAAGTATTATATCGCGATCGATCGATCGCCAGGGGTTGGTGCCAGAGCGAACTAGTAACTCATTGAATCATAGATGTGGATCAGAGGTAAATAAACTAGATTTTTTTCCGGCGTGAGAAATCGGACGTGTGGCGTGAGAGCGTGTGAAGACGGTCAAATGCGTGTGTCTCACGCTCAATGTGTGTGTCTCACGCTCAATGCGTGAGAGTTGGCAACCCTGGGTTCTGTATCTGATCTCGGGGAAGAGAGTCTCTCTCTGTCACCATCATAATATCCAGTTCTATCTCAGCATGGATTGTGTATTTGAAGACATCTACGTCGAGAAAAAAATATATTGACAAAAGTGGAGCGAGTTTTCAGCTATGGGGACATCATTCATCGTGCACAAATGACATACAGACTTTTGGCCAGCAAATGCAATGCAGAATAGTTTACTGAAATGTCTAAAGTTGCAGGTTCCTGTTAATTGTTCAGTTCTTATATTTGTTTGTCTTGTGTCACTCACACATGTTCTCCAAGAAACCAGATAAGAGAAGAGAGGGAAAATGCTGTTATGGTTCTTTGTATTGTACTGTGAAAATATCAGCACTTTTTATTTGAACATGGAGTTCTACTTATGACTTTTTCACAGAATATTTATTTCTGGAAAATTGTAGTTTAAAGTATGAATATTTTTGCAACTAAGTTTAACAAATTGAACTGTGCAATAAAGAGGTGTAATTTTAATTTTTTTAAATACTTTGTGTTTTCAGTTGCACATGTTTTATCAAGATTTGAGGAGAATACAGATTTTAAAAAGAACGCATGTCTATTATTTACATTTAAAATATACCTGCAACATTGGTAAAAAAAAAAAAAAAGACTCGAAAGGACTTGAAATTCCAAGTTTCAGACTTGGGACTTGACTTGACTGATGCCTGTCTTGACTCGAGACTTGACTTGACTTGAGTGTCTTTGCTTGAGACTTGACTCGGGACTTGAGGTATAAAGACTTGGACTTACTTGAGACTTGCAAAACACTGACTTGGTCCCACCTCTGATGTTTTCTTGCACATTCTTCTTGGTGAACATTTCTGTGGCAGCCAGGGAGTTGTGAAGTGTCACCTCCAAACTGGAGGGTGAGTAATGGCAAAGGACTGGGTGGATTGGCATATAGGATTCACCTGTGTCTGAGACTGCTGGATGTATATGTGTCAGAGCTTTTTCTTGTCCTGTTTTTAAACCGAAGCTAATGATGATGCGACATTGTGTCACGTAGGGCAACGCCCCCTCTCGTAGCTGTCACTCTGGGTTCCCTCATGTCAGTGTTCCCTGCCTGTTTGTCCCGCCCTGCTCATTTGTTGCGTTTATTCCTTGTTTGTTGCCACGCCCCAGTGTCATTGCCATCACCTGTCCCTAGTTAGTCTCTATGTATAAAGTCCTAGTATTTCCCCAGTCCAGTATCCGTGATTTTGTCTACTTTGTGCCTTGTGCTTTGTTCCAACCTGTTCGTTGTGAGTATTGTTTCCGCTGCCAGTATTCCTGCCTGTTCCCTGTTTCCCCGTCGTGTTTAGTACTCTGTCCGATTATGTCTGTTCGTATTTCATGTCTGGACTGCCTGCCCGTTGTGACCCATGTCTGCTATTTCGACTCTGCCTCTGGAATTTCCTTTAATAAATTTCGCTCTCCTCAACGTTTGTGTCCGCCTCCCTGTTCTGCGCTACACAGAACGTTACATAATCACGGATCTTACAAGGACACAGCGAGGGAGCGAGACTCTGGTGAGTTTAATCGCTGCGATGAGATGTTGGCTGGTTCGGCTCTCCGATATCGCAGCGTGAACGAACCAGAGACAGAAATTCCCCAGGCGCTGTGGGAACACGGAAGTCTCGACACGCACCAACGAAAGCTCAGTCAGTTTCGGTTTCGACTGGCTTTCGCGTCGAGTCTCCTGTTGAGCGCTACGTGTCTGCCCGGCTTGATCACTATAGGGAGGAGAAACCTGTAGTACATGTCGCGAGCAGACGAATTGAGTGCACAGACTGGCGTTTGCTTAACCCTCGGTTGGCTCTCGATGGCTTCCGCGAGCTCCCGACGCCTCAGAGGAGGCGGAGCCGTCGCAGAGAGAGCCACAGAGGGGCTTCTGTGTCTGTGTATTCTTCCAGGCTCTCCCAGGACCCTGAGGAAGAGGACCCACCGCCTCTGATCCCGCCGGCTACTCCACACGACACCCCCAAGTATTTTTTGGGGGGGAGTACTGGCCACGTCGGCTTGGCGGTCCCGCCCCCCGATGACGTCAGTATGGCGGTCCCGCCCCCCGATGACGTCAGTATGGCGGTCCCGCCCCCCCCTGATGACGTCGGCTTGGCGGTCCCGCCCCCCCCCCCCCCCCCCCGAGGACGTCGGCTTGGCGGTCACGCCCCCCGAGGACGTCGGCTTGGCGGTCACGCCCCCCGAGGACGTCGGCTTGGCGGCTCCGCTCCCCGAGGACGTCGGCTTGGCGGCTCCGCTCCCCGAGGACGTCGGCTTGGCGGCTCCGCTCCCCGAGGACGTCGGCTTGGCGGCTCCGCCCCCCGAGCGCTTCTCCTCACCTCAGGTTCCAGTTCCCGCTGCCCGTCGGCAGTCCACGCCTCAGGTTCCTGTCCCCGCTGACCGTCGGCAGTCCACGCCTCAGGTTCCTGTCCCCGCTGCCCGTCGGCAGTCCACGCCTCAGGTTCCTGTCCCCGCTGCCCGCCAGCGGACCCTGCCTGTTCCCGCTGCCCGCCAGCGGACGCTGCCTGTTCCCGCTGCCCGCCAGCGGACGCTGCCTGTTCCCGCTACCCGTCTGCCGGCTCCTGTTCCCGCTGCCCGTCTGTTGAGATGTTGGCTGGTTCGGCTCTCCGATATCGCAGTGTGAACGAACCAGAGACAGAAATTCCCCTGGCGCTGTGGCGCTGTGTTCCCCTGGCTTCCTTTCCGTCTTCCTCCGTTGTCACGGTAAGCCGCATCAGGTGTGGAAGGTGAAGAACGGACGGCCCCTGCAAACAGTCTTAAAGGGGCAGACTCACAATAGATACAGGCATAGCAGATAATGACGCAATACACAATGACGTAGGTCAGAACACCCCCACCCACAAAAATAAACTTCCCACGGGACAGCTACCTAGCAACGAGAAAGAGCATCCGCCACTATGTTGTGTTCCCCTTTCTTGTGTCGTATGGAGATGTTAAAACTCTGAACAATAATGCACCAACGCATCAGTCTCTGGTTTGTATTCCGCATCCGATCCAAAAAAACCAAAGGGTTGTGATCGGTGTATACCACAATAGGTAGAGAGCTACCTCCCAAGTAAACCTCAAAATGTTGCAAGGCCAACAACAGTGCTAGGGCCTCCTTTTCAATTGTGCTGTATGCCATTTGGTGTTTTAAGAACTTTTTTGAGAAAAAGCACACGGGATGGTCCAACTGGTCACTCCTCAGAAATCTTCGCAGCTCTCTTCGAGAGGTAGGTGCGGGAAAATTTGTAATACTGAGAACCTTGGCGTCCAGGGGTCTCACCTGGCCTTGACCTACAAGCTTACCTAGGTAAGACACCACGCCTTTTCCAAAATCACATTTGTCCAAATTCAATACAAGATTAGCATGGTGTAAACGAGCAAAGAGACTGTAAAACCTCTAGATGCCGTTTTCAACCAAATAAGCAGTCTCCTGCTTCAAAGTCTCTCGTTTTGTGGGGTTTACCCGGTACGGATGCTGTTTAATAGGGGTATGATCCCCTACATCTACATCATGCTCTAACACAGAAGTGCAACCTAGTTTGTCAGAAAACAACGTGGGGTATTTTCCAATAAGTGCCTGAATAGCCGAACGAGGTAAAGAGGGCAAATGTTGTAGCTTCTCATCCAGGTTGCGTAAAGCCTTGGAGTTAGGGAGACGAGCACAAGGAAGACTATATCTGCCTATGTGGAGTCTGTCGGACTCAGGAACATACTCAGTAGTCTTAACGTTAGACACAAGCTGAATCGGCACAACAGCTTTTGTACCGCAGGAAGGCTCAGACTGACGGGACACATAAGGCTTTAACAAATTTATGTGACACACTCTGGTTTGACGTCGACGATCCGGGGTAGCCAACACGTACGTGGTTTCACCTTCTTTTCTTATGACCTCATAGGGTCCCGCAAATCTCGCATTCATAGATGACCCCACCACTGGCAACAATGCCAGGACCATGTCTCCTGGAGAGAAGGACCGAACCACTGCTTTCGCATCAAATGTTTTTTTCATAGTAGCTTGAGTAGTTTCTAAAACGTTTGGCCGTCTCATGAGCCAACCACATGCGTGTCCTCAAAGACTGCACGTACTCGAGGACCGGCTTCAAATCGAGCGGACGGTTAGGGGTCAACCATTGCTCATACAAGGCCTTTAATGGTCCCCGCACGACATAAGTTCAGACGGACTGTACCCTAATGATTCCTGAACCGCATCCCGAATTGCAAACAACATCAGAGGTACTCCCTCATCCCAATTTGGTCCAGCCTCTGAACAGTACGTACATAACATATTTTTGAAGGTTTGATGAAACCTCTCAGGAGCTCCTTGACTCTCAGGATGATAAGCACTGGACATGCTATGCTTAATCTTCAACTCTTTCATCACTTGTGCAAACAAAGTGGACGTAAAATTCGATCCTTGATCTGACTGTACAGTCTTAGGTAAACCAAACGTACAGAACTTAATCAAAGCTTTCAGAACTGTTTTTGCTTTCAAATTTCGAGTCGGGATTGCTTCAGGAAATCTCGTGGCTGCACACATCAGAGTTAACAAATGAATGAATCCACTACGAGTTTTAGGGAGAGGACCTACACAATCAATAATAATGTGATCGAACGGTTCTCCCGTTATAGTGATGGGCTGCAATGGTGCAGGGGGAATAACCTGGTTAGGTTTTCCAACAGTTTGACAAGCGTGACACGAATGACAATATTTAACCACATCAGATCGTACTCCCGGCCAAAAAAAATACCGTAACACTCGAACGGTTTTCCGAACTCCTAAATGTCCAGCGCACGGGTGATCATGAGCTAAACCCAGGACTTGTGGCCGTAAATCAACTGGAACCACGATTTGACAAACAGTGGCCGTTTTCTCCGTGGTACCAGGGGGAGACCACTGCCTCATCAACACGTCATGAGACATGACATAGTGAGAAGGAAATTTATCGTCGTTAGAATTCGCGTTGTTAATGGTATCAAAACACCCTGCTAATGAAGGATCTGCTCGTTGGGCTGCGAGCAGTTGAGCGCGATCAACAGACGGAAGGGGAAAAGAAAGCTTTACAGCCGTAGCACTATGCAAAGACTTGACATTGCTCTGAACATCTTGTGCTTGCGAAGTAACAGACAGAGGATTGCCTTTCGCCATAAACGAGTCCCCCAACTCAAGTACATCATTAAATTTTTTTCTCTGAGCACGAGTCATCACACACACTGGGAAGATTGTTGCTTCCTCAGGACCAACAGTCTCCACCTCTGGAGGACTGTCCACAACTTTGGGAACAGGAAAAACAGCACCAGCTGCCAAATCATTCCCCATGATCAAGGAAACCCCGCTAATCGGCAGCTCTGAACAAATTGCAATCCGAGCAGGACCCGTATATAAATCAGTGCACAAAAACACGCTATGCAATTGAAGCCTCCGTACACCCAATTCCACTCCTTGAATTAAAACATCACTTCCACAGTATGTATCAGCAGAAAGCAGTAACACGCTATCCAACAATATAGACACAGCTGCTCCAGTGTCTCTGAGCCCAGTTATAGGCTGCTTTTTGTCTGACCCGTTAAATGCAACAGACCCAGAAAACATAAAGGGCTGGAAAGTAGGTTCGATCTCAGCTCTCTTTTCAGATGACACAACACTGACAGCACTCACCGTCTTTGCTGCCCTACCAGCTTTTTGTTGCAACTTCGGACAGTTAGTGATGATATGTCCAATCTCATGACAGTAAAAACAGTCACGTTTGTCCACCGAGGATACAGTAGTCGTTGCTGGGGAAGGATTCGATGTCTTCCATGCTCGCACTGGAACACGATTCCGAGAAACGGAGGAATTAAACACGGTCTTGTGCGTTCAAATTAATTCATCTGCCAACACGGCAGCGGTAGCCAAACTACCTGCCTTCTGCTCATTTTGGTAGACTACCACCTTCTTATTAACACACTTCTTAAACTCATCTACCAGGATAAATTCTTTTTGCTGCTCAAACGTAGTGGTGTCGCTAGCTGCACACCACTTCTCAAACAAGACAGACTTCTCCCTTGCAAATTCTACATATGTTTGGTTGTCCTTTTTCTCAAGGTGTCTAAATTTCTGTCGGTATGCTTCGGGAACTAACTCATATGCCCGTAGGACAGTAGCTTTAACCGTATCATAATCAACGCTCGACTCAGGATCAAGGGAAGAGCATACTTCCTGAGCCATGCCAACCAATTTACATTGCACCATGAAAGCCCAGTGGTCTTTTGGCCATTTCAAGGTGGTGGCAACACGTTCAAATAAAGGAAAATAAGCATCTACTTTGGACTCTGTAAAAGTAGATATCATACCAATTTGCCGACACATATCAAAATCTATTTCGACAGAAGTAGAGCGTACTGGAGTAACTGGTGTAGAGCATGTGCGAGGGGTGCGAGGCACCGGAATCGGCGCATTACTTGAGAAGGGCTTTGCAAAGATAGTTTCTGAGGGAGAGGTACGGGGCGTACAGATTCCATACTCAGCCTCTTTAACGCAATCTCTTTATCAGCCTCTATTTGTAATGCCCGTACCCGCAGCAACTCCTTTTCACGTTCCTGCCTCACTATTTCCAACTCCAACTCCTTCAGCTTAATTTCCATGAGGGGATATGCCCTAGGGGAGCAAACCGCTCCAGGATCTTTGCGGTGTCCAACCGGTGAGCCCTAGACGGCCTCGGCCATCAGCGAGCGCACAGTCGGACAAGCTGCAACAGCCAGATCGATGCTCCTTTCTGGCAATATCCCATTCTCAACAAGGCGAGCCTCTAATACCTCCTTAATTTCCCTCTTCGGGGCAGAACGAGGCACCATTATATCGAAGAAATCGGCAATCTGTAATAAATCCACTTTCCGACACTTATCAAACTGCTCAATGGACGGTTAAATGGTAAATTCCAACAAGTCAAACTCAGCCATGACGTCAGAATCACTAGTACCCCAAACAGCCACCACAACAACCACAGCACAACCACCCCCACCCACAAAAAGAAACCCCCAACCAGACAGAAAAGGACAACAATAGGAGGACGAGCCCCCAATTCTGTTACGTACCCCGTCTAGGTGGGGACTAGTAACAGAGAAAATGATAGTGATGAACCGGTATATGATAACCTGTGATGGCTAAATGTCCAAAAACACCCACAGAGAGAGACCAAATTGAATAGTTGAAAGATGTTTTATGTAGTATGTAAATATATGAGATGTATATTGAATGACATGAATAATAACACCAGGTAAACTTCAGGGTGACCCCCACTGAAAACGGAAACGAACAACAAAAGAAAACCCACTCTAACACAGAGACTACTATTAACCCTTCTCAAACAAACATGAAGCAAAAACACAATGTCTCTCCTAACTCCCTGATTAGCCAAACACACAGAACCAAATGATTACTGGTGCAATATATATATATATACAAATGTAGACAGCAACTAGAACGAACCAACAATCGAATTATCAAATCTCAGAACCAGAATCAGCACAAAACCGAGGCGTAGCCTGCTTCGTCCATGTCCAAATCCACCTTTTATGCTTCCTTTCCGTCTTCCTCTGTCGTCACGGTAAGCCGCATCAGGTGTGGAAGGTGAAGAACGGATGGCCCCTGTAAACAGTCTTAAAGGAGCAGACTCACAATAGATACAGGTGTAGCAGAGGAAAAAAGCTCTGTTTATAAATTCTGAAATTTTTATTTTTTGAATTCGCCAAAATAAGTTTGAAAAGAAAATACAGCTACATGTTTGTGGGCGTACAACACCATCTACTGGTCAGCGACAGTATAATTCTGCTAGAAAACAGCTAGCCTCCATTTTCCAGTTCAGTCTAGTTTCGGGAGCTGAAGAGAATGGTAGGTTCAGTATTACTCTCCAGGATGTTTAAGTGTTCTGAGGTACTTTTGAGTAATAACCCTGCACTGAAGTGACACTGTATGTACTTTTACTTCATAAATAAGCACAGGTTTGGTTTTTCCATAAAAATGTCAAGTACTGTGAGCTGTTTAATTTCGAGGTTCAACTAGCTTAGCACTCAACCATGCGGTCACAAGGTATTCGCCTTCTAGCTACAGCTAGCTAATTTGGCATTCTTTTACCCTGTGGATTGAATACATTCTTAGCTACAGTAAACTAAAATAGCACAGCTTTTCATGTGGGTTTAATGTAGAAGCTAATTTTATTCATTCGTGCTTTATAGCTGTTAGGAGCGGAGAAACATACTGATAAGCTGCTGTTTTCTGTCCATTTTATGAAACCAGGTACGCCTATTGTATTTCCTTATTTTCGTTTAATATTTTTAATTGTTGTAAACCTTTATTTGTTAATGCTTTGTGTAACTGTTTTGCTGAAAAATCCTGAGCTATTTTTGCACTGAGAATACTGAGTCTATAATCCGAACGAATTATGTTGTATTTGTATTGTGGAAGTCAGTCTAGTTTCGGGAGCTGAAGAGAATGCTGTTAGGAGCGGAGAAACATACTGATAAGCTGCTGTTTTCTGTCCATTTTATGAAACCAGTGACTCCAGTAAAAAAGCTCAGAACCAACCCTGTGGTGCAGTCACTTTATTGAGGGACCAAGACAGAGGGGATACACAGGCATAGCAGATAATGACAAAATGCACAATACACAATATGACGGAGGTCATAACACATGATAACCCATTCAATGAAGTTTTCTGCATACTGTTCTTGAGCTAATCTGAAGGCCACATGACATTTGTATGTCAGTAGTGATTGACTCTGCAGAAAGTTGGCGACCTCTTCACACTATGCGCTTCAGCTTATGTGGCCTACCACTTTGTGGTTGAATTGCTGTCATTCCCAAACACTTGCATTTTCTTATAATACAGCTGAGAGTTGACTGTAGAATATTTAGGAACAAGGAAATTTCACGACTGGATTTGTCTCACAGGGGGCATCTCATCACAGTTCCATGTTGGAATTCACTGCGCACCTCAGAGCGACCTATTCTTTCACAAATGTTTGTAAAAACAATCTGCATGCCTAGGAGCTTCATTTTATACACCTGTGGCCATGGAGATGATTGGAACACCGGATACCAATAATTTGGATGGGTGAGCGAATAATTATATGTTATTATTTGTCTTGTATGTTTATTATTGAACAGGTATATATAGGCAGCCCCGTCGACAGGGGGGGAGAACCGGGTCTGTTGTCCCGGGCCCCGAGGCCAGGGGGGCCGATCAAAGAGCCCAACAATTTATTTTTATTTAAAGTCTATAATTTTAAATATAATCTTGAAATCTTTCATTAATATAAAATTCTGTACTCAAAATAAGCTCAATGGCTAAAATGTATATGTTTTTTACCTATCTGCATATTTTCCATTAAGTGCATACACCCCCGCCTCCCACTGAAAATGGTTTGATCCAGCACCAACCGTAGCCGGCTGACAGCGGGAAATACAGTGGTGGATAGTTAAAAATGGGGAGTAAACAAAAATCTGGAGTGCAGAAAAGAAAGGAAAAAAGGAAAGGGATGAGGATTACAGAGGTGAAAGAGATCGCATTGAGATTTTTAAACAGAGGGCATGAAGGGACAGCAGGGCTTGACAGTGTGTCCAAAGATGACGGTAAGTAAATAATAAGCGCTGATGTTGTAGCGCGGTAAAGTTTAAGATGAATAAGTTTGTTGGGAAGATACTCATAAATAATCCCTGACTGTCTGAAACAGCTCAGACTAGCAGCACAGTCGAGAAAGCTACAGAAGAGGCAGGGAATTATGACAGGGAGAGAGAGTGTAGCCAGCCCAGAGCGATGTCGGAGGAGGGGGAGGCTCCCAGACCTGACTCAGGGCAGCGCGGTAGGTTACCGTAACAGCGTCAGTCAGCTGTCAGAAACAGCTTTGATGTGTGGCTATATTATATACTATATGACCTAACAAGGATTGTCTGCTACAGAGGAAATTCAAAGCGAGCAGTGTAGGGAGTAAAGGCAAAGAGAAGAGACCAGGGAGAGTGAGATTACAGCCACTGAACACGTAGAGCAGACGAGAGTGAGAGAGACTAAGGAAAAAAGTGGGAGCGATGATGATGATGGAGCAACAACAGGAGGAAGGGAGAGTGCATCACAAGTTGTCATAGACTTTAACGATCCTGGCTTATGGCCAGCTGTAATGTCTGACTCTGACAGGGTAACTGCAGTGCGTGTTCTAGCAACACGAGCATCTTTATCAGAGGTGGCAAAAGACTTGCCCACAGATGTGGAGAGTAGGAGTTTCCCTAACTATTTGTGTTATGCAATGTCTCCTAATGGCAGGGAAAAAATTGAAAGGGATTGGGTCATATACAGCAGCTCAAAAAAAGCTCTGTTTTGTTATGTTTATTATTTTCTTTTGAACAAGTAAAAGGCAAAAAGTCAACAAGTGCACTAAATTCCACTGATGGGATGAAAATTTGCACTTTAAAATATAGGAAGCTGTATGAAAGATTCCCAGAACAGTTATTGGAAATGGAAGAACCTACAACACTCTGTCCTGTAGGCCTCGGGCATTGACAATAAACAGCAACAACTTGTGGAGACTGAAATAGAAAATAACAAAGCCTTACTAAAACGTCTGTTAGATGTAACTCTTTATTTAGCCTCTAGAAATTTACCATTTAGAGGGAGTACAACTGTACTTGACAAACCTGATAATGGGCATTTTTTAGGCTTGATTGAGCTGTTGTCACAATATGACACCATTCTGAACAATCATTTACAGAATATCAGAGAGTACAGGGAACAGGGGAAAAGGGTACAGGCTCATTACCTTTCACCTGAAAGCCAAAATGAATTTATTGAGGTCTGTGCTTAGCGTGTTCTAAACACTATTCTAACAGAAAGACAGAATGCAGCTTACTTTTCTTTAATATGTGATGCCACACCTGATGTCTCCAATTTGGAGCAAAATATGCTACTTCTTAGGTATGTTAGTTCAACTGCTTCAGGAGGAGGATGGGAAATAAATGAACGTTTTCTAAAATTTAGAGGCCTTTCAAATAAGACTGGGGAAGAAGTTGCAAAAATGATTGAAGACACTCAGGGAATACAGAATAGATTTAGCTGACTGTAGAGGTCAGTGTTATGACAATGGGGCCAATATGGCAGGAAAAGTGAAGGGTGTACAAGTCCACATAAAAAAGAAAAACCCTCTGGCCACATTCTCACCCTGTGCATCTCACACACTATATCTGGTAGGAGTCCATGCAGCCCAGGCATGTCCAGAAATAAATATTTTCTTTGGATTTGTGAATGAACTGTATAAACTTTTTAGTGGCAGCCCTCAGCGATGGGCAATTTTGATGAAAGTTTTACATTGTTCTTTGCACAGTTTATCAGATACACGCTGGAGTGCACGCATAGAGGCAGTACGCCCTGTGGCAAAGCATTTAACTGATGTCCTTAAAGCATTGGAAGCACTTATCACACAAGGCAACCTAACTAGTGAAACAAAAGCTCAGGCACAGGGTTTAAAGACCTACTTTGAGTCTTTTAACGCAGTGGTGCTCCTAACATTTTGGATAAAGGTCTTAGGGTGCTTAGAGGACAGAAATCTTGCCAGTCAGTCTTCGTCCATTACCCTTGATACACAAGTTGCCAATATAAAAGAACTTGAAAAAGAGATGGCTTGTATACGTGCGTCCTGGGACAGTTTGTTGAGAGAGGCCACCGTTGTTGCGACTGCTATAGGCATTGAGCCAAAGCTTAAAACAAAACAGAGAAAGAAGAAATGTTTTTTTGATGACATGGAGGAAGAGAACAGTAAGGAGTACCCAGAAAACTACTTTAGAGATAAAGTGTTTTATGTTACAGTAGACAGTGTGGTGGCGCAGCTTAGTGTGACATCAAAAACATTTGTGATGAGTTTTCTGTACTGTGGAATTTTCAAGAAATGTCCAATGATTGCATCAATGCATCATGTGCAAAACTCTCACAAAAATACACAAAAGACTTCTCAGATTCTCTTGCAGACCAAGTTTGTCATTTAAAGAAAATATGCAACATTTAAAAATGACCTTGGACCTCTTGACCTGCTTAATGCAATTTATAGAATGGGGCTGCAGAGCATTTATATTGACTTGTGTGTTTTGCTACGCATTTTTTTGTGCTTACCTGTAACTGTAGCTGGAGGAGAGCGTCCATTTAGCAAAATGAAGCTAATAAACTACCTGCGCTCCACAATGTCTCAGGACAGGCTGAATGGTTTGGCCATGCTTTCCATTGAACATGAGATGGCCCAAGGACTAGACTTCAGTGAACTGATTAACAAATTTGCCATTAAAAAAGTTAGGCGCATGGCATTTTAGTGTCTTTAATTTATTGTTAATTGCATTTAGGTTGTTGTTTGCACTTATATTGTTGTATGTTGTTGAACATGGTTTCCTTTGTCTTGTTCTATTTTTTGTCTTGTTGAATAAGACATTCACCCTACAATTAATTGTCTTACTGTCTTATTTTATTTAAAAAATGATGTAAGCCGAAGAAAGGGGGGGGGGGGGGGGGGGACAAATTTCTTGTCCCGGGCCCCGGCAAGACTGTCAACGGGCCTGATTATGGTGAGTCTGAATTCTTATTATCACGTATAAATTTTTCCCCATCAAGGATAAATGGATAACACAGGAACATTCGCAAACAAAAGATCCTGGCTAGATATCGGCAATGTATCTCTAACCAAGAAAACCGAGAAATCTGTGTGTCCCGGTACGGATGTCCCCTGCTGGCCGCCTCAAAAAGAACACTCTTACAAAATAACCAACTGCAACCAAACCTAACAAGAGGAGTGGGAGAAGCAAGATCTTCGATTGCAGGCCACCACTCAACAACCAGGACAAATCCTCACCTCTGGAGCTAGAAACGCTGCTACTCCAAGTTAAAATATCTTCGCTACTACACTTTTCTGCATACCGCCAATTACCGTCTGTTATGTGCAAAGTCATGCAGCCCTTCCCAGCCATACAACAGTAGCCTACTGTATATGATATACGACAACATGGCAAAATATTTTGACTTTCATTTTCATAATCAATGACATGGGCTTGTCATTCTGATACTTTTGGGACATGAGCTGAGGGTTTTGAGGAAGTGACCGGCTGCTGGTAAATCCACTGTGTGGTGCTGTTTGTATGGTTTTGAGAAATGCACTTACTATTGTGCAAATCTTCACTGCAATTCATGCAACAAAGCAACTGACAAAATGTAATAAACAAGGCCCAGTTGAGTAAGTTACTTTTCATTAATTTACAAACTTTCCATTGAAAAGCAGCACGACATTTAGCTGTGTCGTAGAATCTTCTCGCTATATTCACCTCCAGCTAGTAATTCAGACATATGTATAAGTACATTAAAAAATGGCTAACTTTATTATGAGGTCAAGTAATCTGGGTGAAGTCCTCTTAAGTAAAACACTCACCCGTTGCTGATACACAATACAGAGACACACTAGCAGTGTCAGTGAGACTGTAAGAAGAAAGAATCATGGAAAATAGACAACATAGTTATATGAGGAACTTGGAAGACTGGATGACTAAATTCTGTAGTATGCGCAAGATAGATCCGTGATTGGTGCAGAAAAATATTTTGCACAAGTGGCACATGATTTGGGTGGAGTGACCAAGGTACAAGTAGGCCTACCTGTTTTAACTGTAAATTGTCAGATCTCGTTCCCTTAGGAGCACACTGTGTTGTGTAGAGATCTCTGAAGATCATCGCATGCGAATAAAAACTAGTTTGAACTGTTGAACGAGTCTGACTGATTTCCTCTCTACACATCAAATTAACATGCGAAGTGAACGACACTTCAACACTTGCCAGCACAAAGAACAAATGAACAGACAAGTGCCATGCTAAGTAAAAGTAAAATTTAAGAACTTCAAATTGACACGGCAGCATTATTGGACACGTTAGCTCTGAGAAGACGAGAAACGGGACAGTACAGCCTTCTAGGAAAGTAAAGGTAAGTAGTTCTACATCAGCACATGTTGTAGCTCATCGTTCAGATGTTTTACCACTGGCTGAGTGAACTGTAAAGATAAACGGTAAAGCAATTTCATAGACATTTAAAGGTACCGTGTAACAAACTAACTAGAATAACTAAATTCAGCTACATATGTTGCCGTATGTGAACTGCAATCTACCAACGGTTATTAAATGAAGTCTTCGTTCGGTACGCCCTTCAACTCGGGAAGGAGAGTATGCCTACTATTGCGAGCGAAAACTGATCCGTATTCACAATGTCCTAAGCAGTGTTCTCAAGTCTCACGCATTGAGCGTGTGACACACGCATTTGACCGTCTTCACACGCCACACTTCCGATTTCACACGGCGAAAAAAAAAAATCTAGTTGATTTATCTCTGATCCATATCTATGTCGCCCTCCACTGGCGATCGATCGCGATATACAACTTACGTTCGCCACCGACTCTCACACTCTGAAATGAATTCTAAAATTGAGAGCCCTGGTCCTAAGGTTTAAAAACTTTAAAAATCGATTCGAAATCCGAGTAGCTGAGACACATTTTTACGTTACAAGTAGGGGTGGGACGCGATCAAAAAAATTAATCGAATTAATTGGAAGCTTTGTAATTAATTAATCGAAATTAATCGCATTTTAATCGCATTTCAGTATTTAACATGAGAAATATTAATTTAAGTTTGAATGATGAATGAATCAATGAACATAATCATAAACTTCAACATCTTGTTTATTTTTCCACCAGTCTATTACATAGACCAATAGATGAGTGCAGAAAACAGTTCAGAACACTGGAAATTCTGACCAAAAATGTTTAATTTTGGAAGTTTTGCTCAGGATATTGGAAGAATTGAAGTAAATCAGAAGATGTTTTTTAATTCCATTTTAGATGGTATATTTTTCTTTAATTTCCCAGGCCTCTGCCACAGGGATCTCCATAGTGCCTAGAAGTGGTCTTCTGCATGCTCAAAGCAAATGACTGGATCTTCATCATCTATAGATTCATCATCTATAATATGAGCTGTCACACCAAGATAATTCTTGTTGCTAACAGAGGTCCAGTGATCCCCAGTCAGAGCCACATTTGTGGCGCTCTTCACAATAACCTGTTTTACTTCCCTTTCCTCATCATACAGCTGCTGGATTTTCTTCGGAAAAGTTAGACTATCGCATCGCCAAAATTCGAAAAAACTGGATGGAAAAGGGTTTTTCGCATAAACGATGACGTATCATGCCTCAAATCATGTGGTTCTGTACATGATCGCGATGTAAAGATGGCAAATGCATGCAAAAACAGTTCTGGAGAGAGCAAAAATTGAATTTAACTTCTCCATGTATAGAAAAGAAAAAGAAAAAAATGTTTCAAAACCTCAACGTGCAAAAATGCGTAACTGCCAGATGGACGTAAAACCACTATTGTTTTGGCGTCCTCTCACGTGATCTAAAGTTTATTCGCACAACTGTAATGAATGGAAACAAGGCTTAATTCGCATTTTTTTCTGCCGAAACTTGGAAATTGCGCATTATTTTTTCGAAAGGTTTGGATGTGCAGCGCTTCTTGTAAGCCTTTATCTTCGACCACAGAAAGCGAACAACAATGCAAATAATATGAAGCGTCATGTATAAACGCGTGCGGAGTCGCGCGCTGCGGTCACTCGCGAAAGTTTAATCCAGTCTTAATGGTCCAATGAAGGTAATTTAAAAACCAGGGGTGGGTTTCCCAAAACATTCTTAGCGCTAAGTACATATTAACCTCGTACGTATGAACGAGGTTACGAAGTACTTAGCGCTAAGAACGTTTTGGGAAACTCACCCCAGGACATTTCCTCACTTAAAAAAAAACCCGCGACGACCGGGACAGGATGTGAAATACGGACATGTCCCGGGAAATACGGACGTTTGTTCACCATATCGTACTAGGAATACATTTAGCAGCTAAGTGATCATTACTGACCTGCGCATTAGCCCCAACATGTTTTGCGTTGAGGTGGTAACGAAGGGTGGAAGTGCTCCTGTGATAAGCGAACTCCTTCCTACATAAAGTGCAAATAACACTATTTTTGTTTGTACTTCCATCTGGAAGTTTCTTATATTTAAATTTCCCATTCTCGTGCACGGAGAAACATTCCACGGTGCAAAAGTGTCTCATGCGTTAAAATGCGTTAATATTTTTAGTGCGTTAATTTTCCTGTAATTAATTAATCGAAATTAACGCGTTAAAGTCCCACCACTAGTTACAAGACATAATAAATGTCCGGGCGGAAATGTTCGGATGGTGAAGTCGCAATATTATTATTATTATGACCAGTGTTGGGAACGTTACTTTAAAAAAGTAATTAGTTATAGTTACTCACTACTTGTTCAAAAAAGTAACTGAGTTAGTAACTGAATTACTCTATAATAAAAGTAACTCGTTACCAGAGAAAGTAACTATTTGCGTTACAGTTAAAAAAAGTTATATGCCAATGAATAAGGATTTTTTTTTTGAAAAAGCAGTTTTTACAGTCAGTTGAAATGAGTAGATTAGAAAGGTGTTTAACTTTTGATATTTATTGCACATCCACAGACCAGTGCAGGATAAAATCCTTTAAAATCCCAAATCTTTGTTAAAAAAAATAAAAAATAGTAAACAGTTACACTATATAAAGTGCATTTACATCTATTAAATAAAATTAAATTCTCTCAATCTGAAACAACTGTTTGTTCACAACAGAAGTAAACTTAATACAACCTCTATTCTTAATTAAATAATTCAAATACCCAGTCTGGTAGACATTCAGGAACTTCAAGTATTTTCTTAAATGTTTATATCGCCACCTTGAAAATGCTCATTTTTCTTCGGCTTGCTCCTGACTCGCCATTTCTGCCTCTTCTCCGTTTGTGTCGCGTGCGTCGGCACGTGTGTAAAAACACTGGCTCTGATTGGCTACCATAACGCTGCTTACTGACTTGTTAAGTTAAACAGGTGTTACACCGAGAACCGTGATCTATCGAGATCTGTTACTCCTCACTAGCCTGGGCAGCGGTCCGCTCGGATTACTGTTAGTATATCAATATATAGTAACGTACCGCTTTTAATGACCAGTAACGTCAACGGCGTTGTAACGACAGGAAAAGTAATTAATTATATTATCCCGTTACTGACAAAATGACGCCGTTACCTAACGCCGTTATTTTTAACGCCGTTATTCGCAACACTGATTATGACGTCTCCATCAGTCCCTCAAAAGTCAAAGAACAATACACACTAGTGTCGAGTTGGACCTGTGGTTTTAAATAGGAGAAGATACGTGAGCAGGTCAGCACATAGGACACAGGTGGCAGTGATGATGGGGTTATGTTAATAAATGGGTGATTAGGAGCGAGGAAGGAGTGATTGTGTGTGGCCGTCCCTCTGTGACAAATACACATTTTTGATTAAATATTTATGGCAAGAGTACTGTAAGGCATGTAGTACTAACCTTATATATAGCAGATATACATGTATTTGCTGAGTGGTGTGATTTCTTTTAAACATTTATTAGAGAAAGAAGGAAATGGAAGAATCGTCATCACTACAAGGTAGAAGGTGGAACATGGATGAACCACCTGAGTGTAAGTCACACACCACGTACACACATGAATGAAACACAGCCTGTGTGTTCAGGAATATTCTCCATCACTGTAAATTGGTTCAGTAACACTATGAACAAAATAGAACTGCTGTACTGACTACAAAATGGAGTGATTTACACCCTGAGCTCCATGTTGTCAGTGTAAACCAGGTTAAGATTCAGATCAGGAGATTAAAGTCTGAGGTGGTGGTGCTGAATCCTGGAGAACGAAGAAGGACACACATGATTATCAAACTGAACTCAGATCAGGAGTCAAATGTAACTTGTTTATTCCCCATTGTCTACAATTTTGACAGTTCTGGAGTATTTAGGAACCATATGTGAAATTCACATACATTAGAATAATTGAATACTTCATGCATCTTTTCAGTCACACGTGACTCCAGCAGCCTCCAGTCTGAGGAGCAGTTCACGTGTTCTATCTGTCTGGATGTGTTCACTGATCCAGTCACCACTCCATGTGGACACAACTTCTGTAGGACCTGCCTTACACAATACTGGGACAACAGTCCAAACTGTATATGTCCACTATGTAAAGAGAAATTTACCAAGAGACCTAAACTCAAGATTAATACAACACTGAGAGAGGTTGTGGATCACTTCAAGAAGAAAAAAGATCTTGATAAACCTGATATTTTTTGTGACACCTGCACTGGAGTGAAGTTGAAGGCTGTAAACTCTTGTCTGGATTGTGGTCTGACATTTTGTAAGTCTCATCTAGAGCCCCATAATAATGTTCCAAAACTTAAGAAACACAAACTAATAAACCCTGTTGAGAACGTGGAGAACTACATATGTCAGAAACATGAGAGACCCCTGGAGCTGTTCTGTAGAGAAGACGAAATGTGTGTGTGTCAGTTCTGCACTGAGGGAGACCACAGGACTCACAACACTGTTACCATAGAGAAGGAGAGTGGAGAGAAAAGGGTGAGACACTAATACTGGATAATATCAATATTAAACACAACACAGATTTATAAAAGGAATATAAAAAACATGAATGAATCATAGGGCACCATTAAAATATATAACAATTTTTCTTTGTTTTCCTGTCTGATTCCAGACACAGCTGGGGAAGACACAGTTGAAGGTCCAGCAGATGATCCAAGAGAGACTGAAGAAGATGGAAGAGATCAAACACTCAGTAGAGCTCCGAAAGGTGTGAACTACCACCTACTTCATATCTATTACAAACAAGCAGAGGTGGGTAGGAACGCGTTACATTTACTCCGTTACATTTACTCAAGTAGCTTTTTGGACAAAAATGTACTTGTAGGAGAAGTTTTAATGTGAAATACTTCTACTTTTACTTGAGTAAATATGTGGTGAGAAAAACGCGACTTTTACTCCGTTACAATCGGATTTGCGCCGCACGCTACCGTAACTTTAGTTTTGTAAATAATTCGTCTTTTCAGTGAGAAGTAGGGGTGGGCGGATCGATATTTATATCGATACAAAGGTGAGGATTGGTATCGGATCGATACCACGGCGAAAATATCGATTCTTTTGCTGCAGTTTAGAGGTCTGTGTGGGACTGCTTTTTAAATCCCGCTCCCGCTTGTTTTAATCCCACTCTCGCCAAAAAATCGCTTGTTTTAATCCCGCTCCCGCCCGCACCTGCTTGTTTTAGTCCCGCTCCCGCCCGCACCGGCCAAAAAATTGCTTGTTTTTAATCCCGCACCCGCCCGCCACATACACATTTCTGTCGCCCCCGCCCGCAATCCTAATATGAATTAAATTAATTAGATTTAGTACTTGAAATTTTATGTATTTATTAAAACAGCAATATAGCGATGGATTGCGCTGTCCCATTTCTTACCACAGTCCAAACACATGCCGTCAGGTGACGTACACCAACACTTTCTGATATCAATCACAACAAGCCGATTTCCCTCTCCATTAATTACAATGGAATATGACTTCCATACATCAGACATCAGACCTGTAGTTGGCTTAATTGTGGTGTATTCGCCTGTTTTAATTGAATTTTCCACATCTGAAACTGGTTGACCGTCTACAGCAGGGGTCGGCAACCTATGGCACGCGTGCCACCATTGGCACAAGGCATAATCACTGGCACGCGACACGCTGGACCAGCATCAGCAAAAATATATATAATTTAATATAAATTATTATATTAATGGATTATAATTTCAAGTAAAAAGTATCGCCCCCCCAACGGTTTGGAAGTATCGGTATCGGTATCGGCGATACTGACCAGTATCGTATCGGTATCGTATCGATACCAAAATTCCGAGTATCGCCCACCCCTAGTGAGAAGACTGACTAACGTCTCGTCACCCGAGTACGAGTGACCAATCAAATGAAGCCGGTCAATCACGTGATCACATACGCAAACTTTCTCCACCGTAGCAAGAAAGTGACAGAAAGTGACAAGATCACTTTTAGTGAGATTTAAACACAAATTAAGTATTATATCGCGATCGATCGATCGCCAGTGGTTGGCGCCAGAGCGAACTAGTAACTCATTGAATCATAGATGTGGATCAGAGGTAAATAAACTGGATTTTTTTTGGTGTGAGAAATCGGATGTGTGGCGTGTAAGCGTGTGAAGATGGTCAAATGCGTGTGTCTCACGCTCAATGCGCGAGAGTTTGCAACCTTGGCGCTGCCAATTGTGTCTGCAAACGTGTGGACATTTCAG
The DNA here is from genome assembly GCF_052324685.1 of Brachyhypopomus gauderio. Taxonomy (NCBI): domain Eukaryota; kingdom Metazoa; phylum Chordata; class Actinopteri; order Gymnotiformes; family Hypopomidae; genus Brachyhypopomus; species Brachyhypopomus gauderio. Next base: position 45,503 of record NW_027506877.1, on the reverse strand, counting down.
CCTACAAGAACTCAACATCAAATATGAGGAAACACAATGCGAGAAGTTTGCTGTATGTATAATGCTATATCTCTCAGGCATAACGTTTGTATGATGTAATTATTAAATGTAGCGCAGTGCAATACTAAAAACCAGTTCTCACACTGATTGTACACACTAGCAATATAGGATGATTAAGTCTGCTATAAATTGATTCAGTTGGTGTGAAGTTGTAGCTACACATATTGGCTGACAGTCTCATCAGTTAGTGCCTTTGTGGAACACATTAAAGTTACACAGGCCTAATAATTAGGAACAAACAAAAATACATATTATTTATAATAAATAATTTATATATATAATATTTATTTATAATAAATTATTTTTATTATTAAAAGTCATTATTTCCCGTAATTCAGTTTCTCATGATGTAATTTACTGACACGAGACAGTACTCATGCATTTACTCACTACTTGAGTAGCTTTTAATCAAAGTACTTTTTTACTTTTACTCAAGTAAATTTTTGGGATGCATACTTTTACTTTTACCTGAGTAACATTTGGTTCAAGTAACTGTACTTTTACTTGAGTAAAATTGTTGAATACTCTACCCACCTCTGCAAACAAGAGTTAATCAGAATTTTGAAAGCCGTATGTTTTTCAAAGTTGAAGTTTTTTTTTCTATTAATTTCTTCTTCCATTAGAAAAGCACAGAGAGAGAGATTGCAGACAGCATTGAGGTCTTCACTGCTCTGGTGCGCTCCATTGAGAGAAGCCAGGCTGAGCTGCTTCAGATGATGGAGGAGAAGCAGAAAGCAGCAGAGAGGCAGGCTGAAGGACTCATTAAAGACCTGGAGCAGGAGATCACTGAACTAAAGAGGAGAGACAGTGAGCTGGAGCAGCTCTCCCACACTGAGGACCACATCCACCTCCTACAGGTCAGTGTTCCTCTCTCTGCTCAGAGACAACACAGCACATCACAGGACAACCCTCCCCATGCTGAGGGGTTTCTCCTCTCTCCTGCTGTACTGTAGACCTACCCAACCCTGAACAGCCCTCCTCACACCAAGAACTGGACTGACATCAGTATTGACATCCGTCTGAGTGTAGTGAATATAAGAAGAGTTTTGTCCCATCTGCAGAAGACGCTGAATGATAGAATTAATAAAAAACTGAATGAAAAGCTGAGAGATACAGGTGAGAAACCTTTACATTTGACATTTACCAGTCATAGGTCTGTAACAGAATAAATATTTTTGTTTTAGCCAAAATCAAAAAAAGTTAGAGAGTCCGGCAGTGTTAGGCATGATAATTTATTTCTCATTCATATAGCATAGCCATGACTCAGCTACTAATAGGGTTACAGATCACATACAAAAAAGTAACTCAAATTTCATTTGAAAGGATCAGATTTATGTGTGAACACTGCCTGAAAAATCTTTATTAGTGTCACAATAAGGAAAAAATAAAATACTATTTATACACAATGTTTGCATCAATATATATTACATTTGTACTTATGTACATATTACATTTGTACATGTAGCCTACATATAATGTACATTTTATTACATTATAAAGAACAATAAAACGTGAAAAAGTGGTGAAATCCAACATATGCCACCCCTGTCACTGTAGGGTGAAAAAATACATATATATTAATGAAATATGGATGGAGACCTGGGGTCAGGGGATAAATGATTAATTCCAGGATTCACATAGGTTGTGTTCTTCCTCTAACAATGATGAAATTATGTTCCTAGTTCCCCAATAGCACCTGTAAATTATGCAGTCTGTGAGCGATACTTCAATATTTCCCTTTTTAAATGTGTAATTATTTTCACATTTAATGAATGATGATACAGTCATTATAAAATGTTTACTCTGTGTATATTTTTGTCTCCTACAAACCCTGTTATATATTTTAATCAGTAGGATATATATTTATGTAGTTTATTATTATGTATGTATAACATTCTGTATGTTTCTCTCAGTGGATGTGACTCTGGATCCTGATACAGCTAATCACTACCTCATCCTGTCTGATGATGGAAAACAAGTAAAATGTGGAGAAACAAAACAGAATCTCCCTGACAACCCAAAAAGATTTGACCTATATCCCAATGTCATGGGAAAGGAGGGGTTCTCATCAGGGAGATTTTACTATGAGGTTCAGGTCAAGGGGAAGACTGACTGGGGAGTAGGATTGGCCAGAGAGTCTGTTAACAGGAAGGGGGAGAATACACTGAGTCCTCAGAATGGGTTCTGGAGTTTGATTCTGAGGAATGAGAATCAGTATAAGGCTTGTGATTGTCCCCGTGTCCCCCTCACCCTGAGACAGAAGCTCCAGACAGTGGGGGTGTTTGTGGATTATGAGGAGGGTCTGGTCTCCTTTTATGATGTAGAGGCCAGGTCTCATATCTACTCTTACACTGGTCAGTCCTTCATTGAGAAACTCTACCCATTCTTCAGTCCTTGTACCAATGATGGAGGTAAAAACTCAGCACCACTGGTCATCTCCCATATATTTAAGGCTGAATGAATGTTTGCCATATTCAATCTATGATATTTGTCACATATGGCTCCTCCCTCCGCCCTTGTCTTGTGTCATTCGATCTAACCCCACCTTGTTTTTTGTTTCCATGGTTTCCCCACGCTGCTATCCGTTCGCTCCAGCTGTGTCTCGCTGTGTTCGCAGTCTCTGTGTATTTAGTTTGCTCCTTCCAAGCCTTCATTGTCGGTCGTCGTCCGTATCTCCCTTGTGTTTCCCTGCCCATTTACCCCGCATTCTATCTCGCTCGTTTAGGTTACCTAGTTTTCCTGGTCCACGTCATATTCTTTGTTTGGTTAGTCTGTCATTACCTTTACTCTACTTCTCTTGGTCCTATGTTCCAGTTCAGTTCATGTTTGCTGTTCACTTCTCTCGTCGTTTGTATTGCTTAACGTTGTTAGTTCTCGTTTATTAGTATTTCTCCGTGTCTTGTCTTTGCCCCCTGTTTAGTTTTAAAAGAAAACCAGCTGAAATAAAATATGTAAACATGAATGAACATGTAAACAGCAACAAGGAATGACAGAGTGAGACGCGACAGTAGGAATGGATGGTCTTTAATCTCCATGGCAACACAAAACAACGAAGCACTGTGTTGACCAGAAAAAAGGAAGACTGACTCAGTAGTACAGTAGTGTCAGTAGTACAATAGTGTCAGTAGTACAGTAGTGCTGACAGTGGTACAGTATAGTCAGTACTACAGTAGTGTCAGTAGTCCAGTCAGTAGTACAGTAGTGATGTCAGTAGTACAGTAGTGTCAGTAGTACAGTAGTGCTGTCTGTAGTACTGTAGTGTCAGTAGTACAGTAGTGCTGTCTGTAGTACAGTAGTGTCAGTAGTACAGTGATGTCAGTAGTACAGTAGTGTCTGCTGTATTAGTCGAGGTGTAGTGATTCATCAGATTAGTTGTAACACACTCAGTACATCCGTAGTTCACAGGAAGGAGCATCAGTGTGCAGCTCTGGACGAGTGTTGCTGTGACTTTAAAGAGAGGAAGAAATGAAGGAGGAAAACAAGACACAGGGACAGACAGACAGGAGATTAGGAGTGAGACAGGTGTGTGTGTGTGTGTGTGTGTGTGCGTGTGCGTGTGCGTGTGTGTGACTAAATGTCCTTACATTATTCTTGTTTTAACTAATTGTTAATGTTCACATCTAATGTTGGGAAATTTTTGTTGTGTATAATACAACTTAATATTAATCATATAATCTGATCATAGTCTGACTGGTGTGTGTGCCAGCAAAATCCTCAGGTAGGGTGTCTGGTGCATTGTGATATATACATTTTGTCAATGGTTATCAGTTACTCTTTTGTTCTTCACTATACAGACAACATAGCTGTTAATTTCAGAGTTTAAGGGTCACCAAAGGTAAAGAACTGTAAACCCTCTTGAATCAACTTTAATCTTTTTGAGACCACAATGTGAACATTGAGACAACATACAAAGGTAGTAGCTGTTATAAGATAAGATAAACCTTTATTAGTCCCGCAATGGGGAAATTCACAATGATTTGGGATTAGTTCTTTTAATTCTCAATGATCAGTCATCGGTTTTGTTTCTTGGGTTTTTTTAAACCTGTCAACATAATAAAGAACAATATAGGAAAGATCAAATCTGAATGTGACTCACTCTTTCTCTCTGTACCTATCAGTCCATCCATCCACCAACATATAAATAGACAGACCCTTGCTGGCCCATATTACCACTATTACAGTTTTTCTCGATTGTTTACACACTAATACTGGTAAATGAGACACAATGACCACAACATGTAACTATTGCTCCAACCCCCTGAACCAATTCTACTAAACTACAAGCACAATTCCTGCTTTACACTCAAATTGCAGTTCTAAAACACACTTTTTTCAAAACACTACACGCAATTTCCTGCATTTGGCATAATTTTCTTGAAGAAAATCTCTTGTTTTCACAAGGAACACACTGTTATTCAAATTTCTAAAGTTAATTGTCCTACTATGCACACTGACTCATCACATCGGCAAAAACCTGTCACACATGTTTACAACCAGCAATCAGAGCTTTAGCATAAAATGGCAAAAGGTGAGCTCTTCTGTTTTGGAGCAATGGATGCCAACAGTGGAAACAGAGGCAGAGCCAGAGGAGTGAGAGTAAGAGGAGGAGGACGGGGAGGACGAGGAAGGCCAAGGACTGTAATCTCTGATGAGATCCCAACCACTTTGGTTGACCATGTGGTCAACCATGGTCTAACAATGAGGGAGGCTTGGCAAAGAGTACAGCCAAATTTGAGTAGGTACACTGTAGCATCAATCGGACTTTCCGTAATGAGAACAGGTAAGAAATCAACTCTAGTAGGAAACTGCAGTACTACATATCAATACAGTACTCAATGAGTACAGTATTGCCTGTGGACTGTTCTGTAGGACTGTAAATATAAAGTATGTTTCAAGTATTTGGGAAATGTATTCCTACTTTGTATTCCTACACAGTATTTACAGTATTTTACTATTTGTATTGCAGAACTGAAAGGTTACCAACACGAGGTGGACGGAAACGTCTTTTGTCTCCTGAACAGGAAGGAGATTCAGGGTCCCCTGGACGAGGCTGCCCTAGAGGACGTTCCGCCCATAGCCATTGATTACGATGGTACCCCCGTCTACACAATTCGGGCAATTCTAGACTCCAAACGCTGTGGTAACATTCTGCATTATCTAATAGACTGGGAAGGATTCGGCCAGGAGGAGCAACGATGGGTGCCGGCTAAGGATGTCTGGCATAAAGGGATGATAGTGTCTGTGTTGCTTCATGTTTCCAGCGTCACAATAGTTAAGTGTTACAATGCGACACGTAACCATGAAACATTACCATGAAATATGTATCACTGGTGAAGCGCTCATTAAGCGCATCTTAATGAAACATAATCAGCAAACACTTTATTACCCTGAAACAGAGTCTAACTGAGACAAGCAATGGTAATAAGAAACATTGACCCACAATGAAACACAGAACCTAAATACAGAACAAAATGAATCATGAACACACAACAGACAACTGACAGACAATGAGGGCATGGCTATACTAACAGGAACAAACCAAAATGATGACAAGCCAAACATAAAGAGCAGGGGCTTAAATGGACATGTTAACAAAATAGAGAGGTGGGGGCGGAGATGGGAATGCAAATATGGCAGTGTTGGTTCAGCACTGGTCTAATATAATCTTTCTTGCTTTCTTACCATTTTTTGCAAACTAAGAAAAGAAAGCCGGTCAGGTGTCACTGTTATCTGATAACTGGTAAATAGCTGGGTGCTGAATGCTGACTGCAGCACAAACGCGTGTACAATCAACACAGGAAGTGAGGAGCTATGTGAATGACGTTTGCTGACCTAAACGTTCTGACAGTGGTCATTGGATGCTCATCCAGTCTGCAGTACTGTAGCATGAAGACTTTCAGTACCTTTTGTTGATGTGGTTATATTTAATTAAATAACTATTCTTAAGGAAAATCTGTGTTGTATGAAATACATTATTCCAGCATGAAATTAATGTGGTCCAGAAAATTAAAGAACTACTCTTCCTGCTCACTGTCCTCATCTATGTGAACACTCCCTACCACACACCCTGCTCACTGTCCTCATCTATGTGAACACTCCCTACCGCACACCCTGCTCACTGTCCTCATCTATGTGAACACTCCCTACCACACACCCTACTCACTGTCCTCATCTGTGTGAACACTCCCTACCACACACCCTGCTGTCCTTGTTTCAATATGTGGTTATCATTTGACTGTTTGAAGATGTCTTGTTTGGGGTATTGATTAGGAATGTAAGATAAAGCTTCCTACACTTCTGGCATCCCTCAACTCATATTGTATATCATATGTCACAGCACAGAGTAAAGGCTGAGTATACTCAATATAGTACATTCACTAAACAGGCTGAATATGCTCAACAAACAGGCAGAGTATACTTATTAAAGCATTGCTTATGGTACTTAGTTACCAAATTATTCACTAAAATCACAAGGAGTTGTAGGAGTTAAATTACATTGTAATTATGTGCCAACATCTTTGTTATTGTAAATAATGCTAGCCTTTTTGTCTGTGATGTTTGTCTAACCTGGTATGGGGATGTTCTGCATACAGTGAAGCTGAATCACATATACATATAGCAAAGGTCAAATCTAAGTCTCCTTGATTATTATTATATCTGTAGTAATTTACATTTATTGATTAAGTATTTTATCATTTGAGACATTTTTACCATCATATGTTTTCCCACATTACTCCTGCTAAGTGATGACTCGTCATACTGAAGTAGATTATTATCTGGAACTATAAATCAGGGTGCCACCTCTTGGCTGGTAGATATTTTGCCTGTGATCTTCATTTGAGGCAAGACACAATATACCTGGTAAGAAATGTAACTTTTTATGCAATAAAATGTATAGCAATAACATTTTCTTAAATTATCATATAATCTCTCAATGACTACTTTAAAATGTTTAAGTACTAATTGTTTAAACTCCACACCAATGTATCACAATGTAACCATAAATAATGTTCATTACAATAGCAGATTTTATTATTATTATATTATGATTATTTTCTTATAATTCTTGTGTTCTGTATGAGGACAGTGTGGTCTTGTTTCTTGCTGAAAACAAATAAAGAAGTTTAAAATAGTAGGCAATGGCAGAATCGCCACAACCGAGAGAAAGCAGAAAGAACAGTGTGAACACACCGTCTGAGGGTAAGTGGACCCAGCCGACCCAGATCAGATGGATCTCTGTGTAAACTATGTTGTCCTGCTCCCACAAGACAGGATGCCCTTGGCCCTGTATATCCAGTCAAACCAGATTAACGGTTACAGGGTGGAGTGCTTTAAACGGTGCTTAAAAGGTTCAGTGGTATGTTATTTATTGCAGTAGATCAATGTCACAATTAAATTCTTGACATACAGAATGTAAACTGAATTTTCAAAATTTTTACATTTTTACATTGATAATTTTTTTATTTCCATCAACTTTGTCCTATGTACAGAAGAATGGTAGTCAGGAAGCTGATCGTACGGTCTTTAGATTATATTTGCAAAGTGTAAACATAAAAAGAACTAAGAAAATAACTGTTGAACAATTAAATACTTATAAGTATTCCTCACATTTTTTGTTCTAATCTTATCAAACACAGTTACACATGATTGCAGAAATCACCTGTCTGAGAAGCAGGTCCAGTGTTCCATCTGTCTGGATGCGTTAACTGATCCCGTCTCAACTCCATGTGGACACAACTTCTGCAAGACCTGCCTTACAGACTACTGGGATAACAGTCAACATTTTCATTGTCCATTATGTAAAGAGAAATTCAATAAGAGACCTGAACTCAAGATTAATACAACACTGAGAGAGGTTGTGGATCAATTCGAGAAGAAAAGTGGTCTCAATAAACCTGATGTTCTTTGTGACACCTGCACTGGAGTGAAGATGAAGGCTGTAAAATCCTGTCTGGATTGTGGTCTGACATTTTGTAAATCTCATCTAGAGCCCCATAATAACGTCACAAAACTTAAGAAACACAAACTAATAAACCCTGTGAAGAATCTGGAGGATTACATATGTCAGAAACATGAGAGACCCCTGGAGATGTTCTGTAAAAATGACAAGATGTGTGTGTGTCAGTTTTGCATTGAGACAGACCACAAGACTCACAGGACAGTTCCCGTAGAACACGAGAGTGGACAGAAAAAGGTGAGAAAACTGACTGAAATCAACCTTAAACACTCTTATGTAAAAATGTTAATATCCCACAAATGATTCTAATGAAATAATTAAATGTTTGTACTGAAAGATGTACATGTAACCAAGGCTGTATCTAAATGTAGACGGGTGAAGTAGCGGCATTTTATTGAAACCTGTTTCAATACTGATGTCGCGGACATAGCGCCCGTGCTGGGCCCGAGTGCTCCTCGTACGCGTCACTGCCGCCCTCTAGTGGTTCATTGTTTTATGACGTCAGAACAGGATTGTAATCGCGGGGCTCACTGCGCATTCCGTCACGCGCAATGAAATATCACTTTTTCAGTTGCAATGAATACACCAGCCAATATGGAAAGATGAGCAACAACGTTTATTTATTTATATTTATTCCAGGGTTTCCACATAAATGTAGACCTCTAGTTTCCAGTATAATATAAATACAATACTGACAGATGACCGTCAACCTTTTGTCTTGCGATTAATACTCCCAAGAACTCTTTCAAATATAAAACCAATTTTTCTATCCTTTTTTTTTTTTTTTACATTTTTGATGTTTGCTTATAGCAAATCTTGAGGTTAGATTTTACCCTTAGATTTTACCCTACCGGTCGCCCCCGGTTACAGCGGCAGCGGTCCTGTTTTTGGTCACGTGATGTTCGTCCCTCAGGTGGGCGGGACCCGTGATCCGTCTCACCTGAGGGTAGTTTGTTCGTCTATATATGTCTTGTCTTTGTACCAGTTGACTGCTGGTTATTATTTCCTTCATTCGGAACAATGCACGGGTTTTTGGTTTGCACACTTTCTATTAAACCATCCTATTTCCCTGAGACTTGGCGTGATCGCTTCCTTTTTAAGTTGCTCACCCTGCCCGTTACAGGCATCATCAGGACTAGAGCGTAATTACACATCATCAACCAATCTGACTCCAGTGAGCAAGAGTAATAAAACTAATTGAATGTTAAAAAAATACATTTATATATTCTTTCTTCCCATAGACACAACTGTGGAAGACACAGTCAGAGGTCCAGCAGATGATCCAAGAGAGACTGAAGAAGATTGACCAGATCAAACACTCAGTAGCGCTCAGAAAGGTGGGTCAAAACCTTCATATCTACTACAAGTTGTTCTAATGTGATTTAACAGAAATATAGATTTAACACTTTGTTTCATTCAAGTATTCTTCTTCCATTAGAAAGGCACAGAGAGAGAGATTGCAGACAATGCTGAGATCTTCACTGCTCTGGTGCGCTCCATTGAGAGAAGCCAGGCTGAGCTGTTTCAGGTGATGGAGGAGAAGCAGAAAGCAGCAGAGAGGCAGGCTGAAGGACTCATTAAAGACCTGGAGCAGGAGATCACTGAACTAAAGAGGAGAGACAGTGAGCTGGAGCAGCTCTCCCACACTGAGGACCACATCCACCTCCTACAGGTCAGTGTTCCTCTCTCTGCTCAGAGACAACACAGCACATCACAGGACAACCCTCCCCATGCTGAGGGGTTTCTCCTCTCTTCTGCTGTACTGTAGATCTACCCAACTGTATGCAACCCTCCACAAACCAAAAACTGGACTGACATCAGTATTGACATCCGTCTGAGCATAGAGAATGTGAGAAGAGTTTTGTCCCATCTGCAGAAGACGCTGAATGATAGAATTAGCAAAAGACTGAATGAAAAACTGAGAGACACAGGTGAGAAACTTTTACATTTGACATTTACCAGGCATAGGTCTGTAACAGAAAAAATATTTTGTTTGATCCAAAGTAGAAAAGAAATTATTACTTTATGAAATTACTTATTATTGAGATGTTTTATCTGTTAAGTCGCTTCACTGGAGTCCAAAATTAAAGCGGTTTCTTTTAAATATTTTTTATGGAAATTAGTCTCCACAGAGCTGGACATGATTGAACAGTATGCAGGTACAGTGTGACTTCTGGTCTTTTCTCTCTTTATTTTGTTAAATTGTATTGTGTTAGATTTTTACAGCATTAAAATGTAGAGATCTGCACTACACTACTGCAGCAAATGTGTCTTCTGTGCATTCATATCACTGTTTCTCTCAGTGGATGTGATTCTGGATCCTGACACTGCTAACCGCTACCTCGTCCTGTCTGAAGATGGGAAAATAGTGACATGTGGAGACACAAAACAGAATCTCCCTGACAACCCAAAGAGATTTGACATGTATGCCATTGTCCTGGGAAAGGAGGGGTTTTCATCAGGGAGATTTTACTATGAGGTTCAGGTCAAGGGGAAGACTGAGTGGGATGTAGGAGTGGCCAGTGAGTCTGTTAACAGGAAGGGGCAGATTACACTGACCCCTCCGAATGGGTACTGGACCGTATGTCTGAGGAACGGGATCGAGTTTAAAGCTTGTGCTGATTTCTCTGTCCCCCTCAACCTGAGGGAAAAGCCCCATGTTTTGGGCGTGTTTGTGGATTATGAGGAGGGTCTGGTCTCCTTTTATGATGTGGAGGCCAGGTCTCATATCTACTCTTTCACTGGTCAGTCCTTCACTGAGAAACTCTACCCATTTTTTTGTCCCTGTTATAATTATAAAGGCAAAAACTCAGCTCCATTCATCATATTACCTGTGTCATCTCGTCTGTAATGACTAAATGAAATTTAATGAATATATTCAACAATCTATGGCAAAGAAGGAACAGATTTTTGACAAGTGCATATTATTAGTGTGACATCAATTCATTTAAGTCCTTATTTTAAAATAACTGTAGGGATTTGGGAATATTTTACAATTATTACATATTTAGTTTTTATCCATTAATATGTCTAATTTTGCAGTTTTATAAATAATTAAGTTAAGAGTAACTTAAATTTCAGTTAAAATTAAAACTTCCTTGAAGCTTGTCTGTAATTATCTAATTATATTCATTATATTCTTTTGGATTTTAAAAGTAAAAGAAAACCTTCGACAATCCAGTGAAATTGTCGGTCTACGTCAGGCTAACTCCAGGACTGCTCATTACATGATTACACTCATGCTTGAAACTCTTAAGGCAGATTGTAATTTGCCTAAAAGTTCTGAGGAATCGAAGACTTCTGAACTGTTTTCCTTCCTGTATTTTCTGTACTGGATGCTGATTTATTACATATATGTTACAATAACAATATTTTATGAATAATAAAACTCCCAACATGATTCTTTAAACTGTGTAAAGTCCAGCAGGTGGCACTAATCACTCGCTCTGTCCCTCTCTCAGGTGTGTGTGTGTGTGTGTGTGTGTGTGTGTGTGTGTGTGTGTGTGTGTGTGTGTGTGTGTGTGTGTGTGTGTGTGTGTGTGTGTGGCTCGCTCGTTGGTATGTCAACACATTCTACTTTTGTCATTTATCAGCTCCTGTTTTTCCCCTTTCACCACACAGCTGCCTTCTCAGGATCTTTTATCACGTTGACCTTTTTGTAACCAAAACATCACCATGTTCTGAGTACTTGCTTAAACTTTTAAACAGATGAACAACTGTATCATTTTAAATGAATGTATTTCATTAGCTACATGTAACCAAATAGTACCAAAGACATATTTAATTTCTGCATACATGGCTACATTGCAAAGTAGAACATAATACATATTCTGCATATTTTACTAATGAGCTGTGTCTGCACAATTGGTTTTCTAAAAATATTTAAGCAATTGCAGGTGTTTTTATGTTAACATCCACCTCACGAGCTTTGCAAACTCTCTCAGTATGTGCCTGTCATTTTCTTTGCTGAAAGGAAGACAGTTATTCAATCCACTCAGAAACCAGGCAATATTTCACCCATGAATATACAAAGGAAGGGAAGTCCTGATGTGAATTTGTTAAATCAATCTTAAATTTGGAGTGACTATAATAATGGGCTTACTGAGCCTTTTGACTGGATTCTGGCTTTACACTCCAGAGGAAATTGAATATGTATTCTTCCCTCTGACAAAGTGTTTCTGGGTTATGAAGAGAATCTGATGTTATGTAGAACTCAGGTCTAGCATTTCCTCTTTATTTAATGTGTTTATTTCTATCCTATTCAAATAATAAAGGTAAAAAAAATCAGTTCCACTGATGTTGTCCAACTGATCTTTCTAACTGCAATTCTCTGTAAATGGATAAAGGGATAATGAAGGTACATTTATGGTGGGTAAGACCTAACCTTTGGTCACATGAGTCACCAAGTTCTGCCTGACCTTAGCGATTTTTTAGGATGACTCGGATGATATTCTGAGCCACGTGATAGCCATCCAACAGAAGGCAGTTCATGTTACTGCTTTTAAACATTCATGTCAAGTGCTAAACTAACAATGTATTTTTGTTCAAGATATAGTTTGCGGGAAAAGTAAACGTGAGACAAGAGTTCTGCAAGGAGTATAATAAAAAAATAATCAACATAAAGTACGTATTTTTTATAGTCTACCTATTCATTCTTGCGGGCTTTTATTTTGAAAGCTGCACCAGTTCAGTGTTTCTGTTTTCACGGATCGAAGATGCGACAAACCAAACATTGAGACTGACAGCCGCGATCCGAGGCGAGTGTGCTTAGCCAAGGAACGTTATGGCTTCATTAGCATCCAGCAGTCGTCTTTATCTCCTGGACAGTAAAGAGTTTGTAGTTAAACTTGTCCTAGTTTTATACAGCTTCATGTAGATTATGAAGTGCAGTTATAGCCAGCTAGCTAGCTAGAGAGCTAAATGCCTTTGTTCCGACAAGCATGTGAATAACGCTACTGTCTGCAGGACAGTTAGACATCTGCGAATATTATCGACCAATTTTTAGACGCATAAAGCCTAACTATTTATCTATTAAATAATTTAAATATTATTTAAATGTTTAAAAACTACATGAAGACTTTTGTTTTTCATCTCTGCAGGTTGCAATGGAGCCGCGTCAGGCACCAGACTCTTCATGGCAGGACCCGGACAGCCGGGAAGTGCTTATTATGAGTGTGGAGGAGACCCACGGAGACGAGGGTAGGGGGGAGGGTGCAGGCACGGAGGACTACGGCTGTCGGATTTGTGGCTACAAAGCGTCCGACGTCTGCGGTCTGAGCCAGCATCTACACTCCAGCCATCCCGTCACCACCCTGCCTGGGCCGAGCTCGCTAAACGATGAGGGACACGACAGAGGACAGGAGGGTGTTGTCCAGGTTATATGTGTGGACCCAAGCTCAGAAAGACAAAGCAGCCCTCCAACTGGAAAGGCAGGTGTTGTTTGTTTTTCGCACTGAAAAGTTGTTGTAAAGATAAGTATATGGTAATAATCAATTTACTGAATCTTCTCTTTGCCTTCTGCTTTGAATAAAGGTCCAGGTAATAAAGGCAATTAAATGAATACAGAAATTGATTTCTTCTTTGTTTTGTGCATACAGCTCTTTCATGGAGCTCCTTTAGTGTGTTGACATTCATTAATAAAATGTAATAATCACTTCAAGATGTTTTAACTCTCAGGTAAACACATCATCTTTAATTTATAGTTCATGATCACATGCACATAAACTGGTATAAAATCACAATTAAAGTGGTTACCAGTCAAGTTGGCAAATCATATTTTGGCCTCTGGTTGATTTAAATACCTGAATTAATGAATCCCTGCAAACCAAAATCCTATTACTTTACTTTTATGATGGTGCCTCTAGAGTACTCCTTTTGTTTGCAACTAAGCCTGATGGTTTAATGCATATAGTTTCAGCACCACACATTCAATCTGTCAGTGAACATATCCACATTGTTTCCTTTGCTTTCCACAGTCGGTGCCCTCCGAGGGGGCCACACTTTCCTCATCCAAACACTCAGAGATGAGCAGAACAGCATGTGCTGCAGAGAACCAGGTACCAGAGCGGAAAGATGCTGTGGAAAACAGAACCACTGCCGAGGTCACCAAAAGCACATCCCCCGTCTCCATTCTGCCTCGGAGGAAGGCCTCATCCTCTTCAGGGTCTACCAAAGGAAACCAAAGTGAGGACTCTGCCTCGTTTGGCTCAGCCGGCCTCAACCGGACGCCGCTGGTGTGTCTGCCGCTGGTGTCCGAGGGGCTGAAGCTGGTGTGGGTGCGCTCGGAGCAGACGCGCGAGCTGGACGGCGTTTCGGAGCTGGTGGAAGCCTTCAACGCCTTCCCGTACCCCACGGAGCAGGAGGCCGGGGCCCTCGCCCGCCGCTGCTCGCTGTCGCCGGACCGCGTCAAGGTGTGGTTCATGATGCAGCGCGTGCGCTACGGCATCAGCTGGGCCGACGCCGACATCCACCAGACCCGCCTGCGTCTGCGCCGCATGTGCAGAGGCCCCACCGCCGAGGGCCTCGAGGACGATGGCGGCGAAGACGAGACGCGGGACTCTTCGCCGCACAAGAGAACACGTGGGCAGGAGGCGCCGCATCAGGGTTTTAGACGGGCAGCCGCCAGGGACGCCTATTCAGAGCAGACGCGTCACGCAGCGGACCGTGGCAAGGGCTTATTTCAGCACTGTGCCAGTGACTACAGCATCAGTGCTTTTCTACAGCACGGTACCAGTAATCAGTACACCAACGGTTTGGAACAGCATTTTGAGTACAGACCAGAAGCTCTTCACACCAGCGCTTTCAAGCACTCGTCCCCACACAGAATCCCTCCTCAGGCCCACTGTGACACGAACCACTCACCTCCTGGCGGAGCTGAGCTCCAGAGTCCCGACGTGTACATGTGCCCACCGCAGCCTGGTGCCCACGGCCACCACGGCAGCACGGCGCAGTACACGGCCCTGACGTACCCGCCCAGGCCGGAGCCCTGCCGTGCCCCCGCCACCCCACTGCGGAAGAAGTCTAAAGCTCAGCTCATGTTGCTCCGACGCAGTTTCGTCCACAGGAACTGGCCCACGGAGGCCGAGGTCCAGCGCCTGCAGCGCGTGACCGGCCTCGGCCGCCACGAGATCCGCAAATGGTTCGCCGACAGCCGTTACCAGCTTCGCAGGAGCGGCCGGGGTTGGTTAGCTGGGGAGGGAAGGCGGAGTCGACCACAGCAGCTCCTGGGTAGGTTACGAAGGCGATTGGAAGGCGGCAGCCTGTATGAAGCCAGCGACACTATTGGCTCGGGGGCGGGACTTGAGTTTGAACTGGAAGGTAAGCAGGGCCCCCTAGTGGAGGGGGTCAGTATGTCAGATCCAGGGAAAGAGGGAGAGGGTGAAGGCCTGGATTTTGGACATAGTCACACGTCCGTTAAACACGAACAACAGGAGATTGACGTAGACCTTTCAGTAAGCCCTTCCCCCTCTCCCTCCTCCTCCTCTCCCTCTCCATCCTTCCTGCAAGGCCACGCCCCCAGCGCCGGGCCTGAGCCCTACCTCCGCAAGAAGACCAAGGAGCAGCTGGAAGTGCTCAGACAGAGCTTCCTACGCTGCCAGTGGCCCAGCAGCGATGACTACACAGTCCTCCAGAGGAAGTCGGGCCTGACGCGGACGGAGATCGTGCAGTGGTTCGGGGACACACGCTACCACATCAAACACTCCAACATGCGCTGGATGAGCTCGGAGAACAGGGAGCGCATAATCGCGGGCCTCACAAAGCAGCAGAGGAGAGGTGGGCGGACCGGCCGGAGCAGGGCGGGTCCTGAGGGAGTAGAGGAGAGGGGGCGGGGTGGACGGAGCAGGGCGGGTCCTGAGGGAGTAGAGGAGAGGGGGCGGGGTGGACGGAGCAGGGCGGGTCCTGAGGGAGTAGACGCTGGTTTCAGTCTGGTGGTGTCCCAATCCAGTAATGGGACAGGAGAGGGTGAGATCAGGACATGGGATGGCTTATACACGCCAAGTTCTTCAGGACTGGCAGGTGGTGACCTTTGACCCAAGGGTAATTGTAATGTTAGATATGATGTATGAGTGTTTAGATTAACAGAAAAGTAGGGTCTGGACTCTACATGACTGCCATAAGGTATATAATGAATCTTTCTTAAAGTTTTCTCTGTCTCATGTCTAGTGTTTATTACCACTGATGCATTTATACAATCTGGTGCTGCATACAAACCCTTAATACAATATATAAATATATATAATGTATTTCATTTTGCCAATACAACTTAGGTTATCTTTATGACCACAAAAAAGAAATTCAAAACCATTTGCTTAGCCCAGGCACGGGAGAGCCCCGTGGTCTTTGTTTATATGTAGTGTTTTGGTGTTCTCATTGAGGTAATAATGGAGTTAAGAATTAAGTTTATGTTTATGTTTGCATAGACAATACGAATTAAGTTTGTCATTCGATGCACTTCAGTTTTTGCTTCTTTTTATGAAGGTTTGTTTCTTTTTGAAATTTTAAAATTGCATGAATGTGGCTAAGATTTCCCATCCACGGTACTGTTAAAGCTTTGCTTTAAAAAAGAAGAAATTATATTTATTTTAAAAATGTTATTAGAATTATTTATTGTGTTAAAATTGTGTTCCTTTTTTTAAATAATTTTGGCTGAGTCGTGTTTTGTTGGCTTTGTGTTTTTACTCTTAGGACCATAATTACACAAAAAGCTTGAATTTTACATTTTGTATTCTATGCATTTGATTGATATTATGGACATGATTACAAAAAACCCTTTTTGTTTGTGAAGATTTTTGTACTTGTTTCTAGAAAATGCTTTCTTTTGGTTACAATGCAATTTCCCCTTGGTTACAATGACATTTTAACTCAATAAACTGCTAAACAATTTTTAAATAAACAAATGAAATAGATAATACGGTAATCATACATACAATTTAAATTTTTGTCTGTATTTCCATTGTTGCATGGAAGAGATTTCCTGGATACCAAATAAGGTTGGTTTTGGACTGCATTTTACTGAGATGTCCATCATATTTTTCTGTAGTTTGTGACAAACCTGTTAAGCAGGTCTGTCAGACTGATACTGAAATACAGATTGAAGAATACTGAATCCTTAAAATAAGTTGTATTCACAAAGCAAGAGCTGTTGATTTCCTCATAAAAACAGTCAGTTCCAGTAATCTTTCTGCATGGTATCATGCTGAACTTGCAAGAGGTCCGCCCCCTGAATTATTCGGCGAATCACAGTGGCTGAAGTGATCAACATGTGACCCGCTGCTTGAAGTAAAGTGGAGATCATTCTGAGGGTCTCTCTGTCAATACAAATAATATCAGAAAATAATATATTCAGTTTTTAATATATATTTCAATCATCTGGTTAGTTGATAAATACATTTGATCGACTGAATAAACAGAATGAACTGATTCTGCATGTGAACTCAGAGCTCTTTAGAACCAAAGATAAAATAAATGTAATCATGTAGAAGTCACGGACAACCCTACCGTTCAAGAGACGAACAGGCTTCCTAAGGTTCTCACCTGAGCACTTTCTTGGGCCCCAGGCACTGGAAGTCGGCACCGATGGAGTACAGTCCCTTGAACTTGGCCTTCACGCTCAGGGAGCCAAATGTGTCCTTTGGGTTCAGACGGTAAAGGTCAAAGGTCACCTGGGCGATGTCACGACCAGTTCGGGGCTTGCAGTCAGCTGGTTTGATGGAACCGCTTCTCTGACCTAACTGCAAATAATACATTTGTATTTTAAATGTATACACACACACAAACAACATGCACTATAGTAAAAATAATAAGAAAACTGGCATACACACACACACAGACAGTACTGAAACATGCACACCTTTGAAGACCCACACACTCGCACGCGTACCTACAGGATGGGGTCTCCAGGCCTGCCCCGGCTCCATGCCCATGAGCACCGTGTTGTCTGGCATTGCCATGAGGAACTCTTCTGAATCCACCTCGGTGCCGTCCTCCTCACACACCAGAGACACCGGGCTAGGGATCTGCAGAGCGTGAGCTGCCTAGCCAACACACACCCAATCATGTAAGAGCACTTGTGCACACCATACCAAACTGGGCACACCTAAATGACGCACGTATGAATCAGATTCAGATTTATTCTACTCATAATTTTACTCTTTAAGTTTTCTTTACTTTTAGGGTAGGTCACTACACTATTTTAAAATGCACACTAGCTAAAAATGCACTTGAAAACATGTCTTGTCAGCACTGTGGTCCCTTATTGGTCACTTGTGAATTGACACTCACCTTCTCTTGCAGCTCCTGTAAGGATGCAGCAGTAACTCCCTTCCTGATCTCTCGGTTCCAGGAGCACACCCTGAACGGCCTCTGAGGAGGAGACCATACCCGCCGGGACACAGACCTGGACGGGGTTTGGGGACAGACGGCACATTAACTGTGGAAAAGATCTGATGAAAACTCGTGAGAAAGTTTGAACGTTCTGTGGTCAAAGTGTCCATCTTGTACTGAACTTTTGTCCAAACCAGTTGGATCAAGACTGACATTTGAAAAAAACATTTTATAAAACACAGCATGAAAAATGCAGTAGATTAACATGTGATCTTGAATAAATTGATACATTATAACCGATATTTCATCTTAACTTGAAATAGTTATATATTGGCATGAGGACAGAGCCCAGACTATTCACTGATTTAGAAAAACTAATATAATCAGTAACAGTATAGGAATCACGCATGTATGTCCGGAGCATGTATGTACAAACATGGTAAATTTATTTACGGAATGAAGTAAAAGCAAAAACATAAAACTCACTTAATCAGTGAAGATGTTGTTTCCATTCTGGTGAGCTCAGTGATCCAAGATTATTTTGACTTTCTAAAGACTACCTATATGTTATATATTCTCTTATACTAGGTATCAAGAGAAGTGGTGAATCTGTAGCAAAGTAGCTGTGTGTTGTTGGGCCTGCCCCAAGGCCTGTTCCATGTCTCTTGACTTTGGTCTGAAATGAGTGATTCAGTTATAGATGTCAGAGAGTAAAGTCCAGCAGGCTGTCTGATAATGCACGGGGTGGAGGTTCAAATTCCCTATCAACATAAACTGGATATAAACATACAGTACACTGAGCCCAAAACAACTGTATGCCGTTGAAATATAGTCCCTGTTTTTTCATTAGACATTCATTTTGAAAACGACAGATGGATCATTTAAAAGTCAAATTTATATTTCTATTTTAGCACTAAAATATATAAAGAAGCTTTTTACACATTCAGGAATATTCAGTAGCGTAACTACTTTAAACTACATTTAAAATTACGCTATTTGAGTAATAGCCTATGAGTAAATTATGTGAATTTAAGTGCACATTTCTGCCACTCGACACGAAGTACACACACGTAGGCCTGTAGTTATTGGAACACGGAAGAAGTATGACGTTTTACCGGAAGTAGTTCCTAGTTGTTTGCCGCGGCGCGAAAAGGGCGTTTGGTGTTAACGTTAAAATACAACAGCTAGGCAATCTAGAATATTTTTTAATTTTAGCACTTCGATCTTTAATTTTAATAAATAATTCATGCGTTTATATAACTATAGCTGGACACGCTTAGAATAAATATTTGGCACAGAATCATAGTTAGGTTAGCTAGAAGTCGCGAAATGAATAACGGTAAGTCAACCTTTCAAATTAATAACTGATTTAAGAAGCCAGATATTTAGATAGCTATGTTTATTAACACATCCCTAGTAATTAGATCAATTGTCCAACTCCAATACCATACGTCTAGATAGTAAACTGGCATAGTTAGTTACTGTGTTAAGATGGTTAAATGTCCAGTCAATTTCAGTTAATAAGATTACATGGTTGGCTATTTAATAGCACACCAGGTACTCCGATGTGCTGGGCAGCTTCAATAACCACATTTCGATCTGTGTCTGATTGTGTCCGGTCAGGTGAAACTGTACCTGTCGCCTCCCTTCGTCTGTTGGCCCCGCCCCTAAGACTGGTCTCCGCGGCCATGTGGAAGGTGATGCAGCAGCGTGACGCGATGCACTACGGGAAGCTGGAGGAGTTCGTGACATCAGTATCGGAGACGGTACCTGGACTGCTGAGTTACAGACATCAGGCAAAGCTGGTCGTGGGTCTGCAGGCGCGGGTGAGGACGAGGCCCGGTTTTGTCTTTTCCTGTCCTGTCTGTACCACACAATCAAGTCCAGTAGTTGAATGGTCTTGTAACTTGAGTCTACTATGATTTGAATCATAACCTGATTGCTTGGCTACTTTTGGAGTTCCATGATCTGGACTTAGGAATTTGCTAATCGTTCTCTAGTTCAAGTTTTTATATGGATTTTGAAAACGAAGCTGATGTTGAGTGTTATGTCTTTAGCTGATCCTGGAACAGCTCGGTGCATCACAGTCTCCTGACCCTGAGTTAATTCTGTCTCACTTAAAGAGACTACGTGCTCCCACCCTGCCTGTAGGAAAAGTGAGTCTCTAGTTTCACCGTTTGTCTCTCTGAGTTCTAATAGTTTTTGATGGTTCTCAGCCAGTAAATTCTGTTTTCCATCTGTTCCAGGGGAAGGATCAGAAAGTCCAGATGGCTGTGAAGAATTTCCACAGCCTGGTTCAGACTCTGCTTAAGAACCCAGAGGAAAGAAGACGATTCTTCCAGGTGAGAGAATTCTTACAGTAGTTCCCTGCGTTGCCTGTATGTCAGGACAAATCAGTAGGCTTGAATATGCTAAATCTGTAGATTCAGTTCCTTTGATCTTTCCTTACACTCGCGCACACAATCTCATCTACACACGTGCTCGCTTTAATCTGGTTGCAGGAGGACTTCGACTCTCAGTACGGGCCTCATTACGAGACCGCTCTGGAGAAGCTGCTGTGGGAGTTCCTCACCAGACTGGACCAGCTCCTGCCTGTCCCAGACCTCACCGAGGTCGGCTGCCTTCAGTCTGGCTGACTGACCATTGATTCATACATCTTAAACCAGTTTTAAAGGCCAAATTTGTGCAATGCATTATTGAGTTAATACTGGTGTGTGTGTGTATATATATATATATATATATATATATATATATATGCACCGTTCTGCAGTTCAGTTCTGGGAAAACATCCATCATACTGACCTAAGACTCATTTTCCCCAACGTCAAGCCAGACCGTAACCGGCAGAGATCAGTCACCAATCAATATATAAAAAGACATTGCCCATCGGAGTTCTAACTGTAAACAGTTACAGAACAGTCTGACATTTTTTATATATCTAAGAACCCAGACGTGAAGGGCTAAGCTAAATGTACACTTGACTTTTTCCACTAATGCTGCATCAGTGTGGTGCTACAGTGAGTGTTCTGCACTCTGCTTCAGTTGGTGGTGTCTTGTGCGTGTTTCAGACTGCGTCGTGGCTCGCTGGCGCCCCTGCAGTCCTGGAAGAGTGTGCGCGTGCTGCGTCTCAGCCACAGCTCCTCAGGACTCTGCTGAAGCACGAAAGATGCTTGGGCCACCTGGACCCAGCTGGTGAGCGCAGTGAGGACACGAGTGATTTGTCTCAGGTCAAAACGTTTGTGTAGAACAAAATGACGCGGTGCCTTTTCTGATTGTATTTTTTTCTCTGTTTCTCTTTGTCTGTGTCTTCCCACAACACCATTTTTCCTGTTGTCGTTTGCATCACGCGGGTGGTTGCACCCTCAGCATCTATTCCCTCGTCCACCGGAGATTCCATTTTATCTTCCCTTTCCTTACCTCCTTCTGGCAGAGTACAACACCCATCCCACCAATCACGATCTACAACAGCAGCAAACTGGGTCCCGAGCCCTGGCCTATCAACACAGAGATCGAAAATTGGGCAGAGGAGAGAAACTAGACCACCAATCGCACCTGTTATTGGCTCGATATCTGGGGAAGACCTCCCACAAAGCACTCCAGCCAATGACAACACAGTATCCATTTTGGAACAGGACACCCCCAGGAAAGAATTGTGTGGAGACAGGAAAAGAAGAGATGGGCTCGATGACACCTGTAAGGCTTCCAAGGCAACACCAGGCGGCAGCTCACCGGGAGACAGTGGCCCGCCTTCTAACCTTTCTTCCTGTATGAAGTGTGAGCTTCGAGTCGTCGTCACACGACTGGATATCCGAGATGTCACTCAACCCGTGCTGTTGAACGCCTCGGTCGGTGAGGAACAGACTACAAAGTCTCCAAGAGACCAAGCCATCAACGGTGTGTCCAGAGGAAGAAATGGTAACAGCGTGACCCGGAAAAGGAAGCTCAGTAACATGTTGACCCCCCAGAAGCACCTGAGCAGTGTGACTGATCAGCAGTAAGGGGAACTTCTCTTAAGTGTTTTCTGCATTAGATGATGACTGAGAAGAATAAATAAAGAACCATTTAATACAAATGTTAGTAGTGTTCTGTGATGTTTAACATTGTGTTGTGTCCCAAGTAACATTAACTGCCTATTGTATCCCCCCCATGTAGAACCTCTGCTGTCTCTCCTATCATACCTCTTGTAACTAAGGAAGTCCAAGTAAGGATGGCTAGTTCAGGTAACTAAGAATCCACAGCAGTTCTCCCACCACTAGATTAAGATTTTACTAAGTCGGAAAACTCGAAGTTGATTTGTGTGAATGACACAATGTGATCTCTGTCTAAAATCTACCTAATGGCATCTTGTATCTTGTCGTGGAGAATGCTTCCCCGTTTAACTCCTGTCCATCTTTCTTTCAATTTATCAATATAGAAAAATCTATTCATTTTACAACTCGTTTGTTTCATCTGTAAATAGCAAGATGAGCATAATACTCCTGGTAAGGTGGTATAAATTATTTAGGTTACTAGTTTCTTTCCTGTTTACGATCCATTTCAGTTGGTATAGGATCAGAGATTTTGTTACCATCATTTCCCAGTTGAAACTAAATCTGTCGATTCATTAAGCATAGTCACATCTTCACATTGCTTTTCCTGATTTTAACCTCATTATATTTTAGCAAAATCGTCTACAGCTCATTTATAAAGAGCTCAAGAACTGAGTTCATGTTTTTCACAATTACACAAAACTGCAAAAATCAAATTAAAGCCATGTATATTTCTCAATGTTCTACATAGCTACTATTGATCAATCTTATCATATTCCTTCAGAAAGGAACTCTTCTCGAAATCAAACCACTGATGACATTATTATTGATTCAGAAGATGAAGCTATTCAGAATGTGAAAGGAAGGGTAAGTCTTATATTAATATTTTACTACAGTGCTTTATACAACACAGACAGCTAGTGTGTTCACATCCGTGATGACATTCATTTTCTTGCAGCTATTTAAGAAGTGTTACTCCAAGACCAAGAACAACACGTACGTTCCCACCCTGCGGGAGTTCTGGCGTCGTCCATTCTACCGTGACCTGGTGTCTCCAGGGAACGGGAGCAGATGAGATCATGTGATGGACGTTCATGTTATCGCCTTAGGATTCAGGGTCGTAGGCAGGTGTGCCATCCCTGATACAGTCTTTTATTTCTTTAAATCTGGTGCTGGTCAGTGAGCAGGAAGCATAAATGAAACTTTTATATAAACTTTAAAAGTTTTGATTTTAAACAGAAATTATGGAATTGTCCTTTTTGCACTTGTTACATACTATATATTTGTAGTCAGTACAGCTAAATACAGGTCTTTTACTTTATAATAAACATTTTGTTTGTTTTCCAAACATTGCATACAAGAGCAGGTCTATTTTTCTATGGTCTTTTATTTTCTTTATATGGTGTTTATTTTATTTACTCTAAATATATTGTATACTACCTAGAATGTACATGATTTTATATATTAAAAATGCCTGTTTTGTGTTACAGGTGTGTGTGATCTAATCAATGTACATTCTGTAGTTAGAAATGTATTTTTATTGTGCAGCAGTTCTCAGAATTACATCTTTGACAAAAGAATCAATTAAAAATGTGAAAAGGTTAAGTTTAGTCTTAGAGAGATTAATCAGTCAACTAAAGTTTTTATCCGTATCGGTAATTACAGAAGATATGATTACTGCATGTGGGTGGTTCCTGATTCTTTATCAAGCCAAATTAGCATTTCTTTTCCTTCTGTGTACAAACTCTTACAGTCTGCAGTTTATGCCACCTGTGACAGTGATCGTCTCTCCAGTGATGTACGAGGCGTCCTCAGAACACAGGAAAGCAATCGTTCCCCCAATGTCCTCTGGTGTTCCTAGTCTATACGAGAGGGTATTGCAAAGAATGTTGATGTCAGGCAGGATGTTGCATAAAGTTAAGTTCTTAAATACATTACTAGAACAGAATTAAACATGAATTTCTAATCAATCAATCGCAAACTAGTGCTCAACCAAAGTGCTCAAAGTTTGAACTCCAAATCCAGGTGCCTCTACCTTTTAATGCTGATTCGCTTCATAAGCTCATTTGTTGCTTCCTCATTCTGCCACAACTGTAAGACAACAATGGTTCCAGGAAAAAAAAAATGCAAATGTGATGTAGTAGCACAAGGAGTTCTGCATCTTAGAAATTAAAACGCCATTCCCGTGTCTGACTGGGTGTGTGATAATCAAGATGAACGACATGAAATGTGAAAGTCAGCGGAAGGATCCTCACAGCAGAACTGAAGCGTGTCTTGATGATTCCCGGAGCCACGCAGTTGACTCGGATGTTACTTTGAGCGAGTTCGGGAGCGAGAGCTTGCGTTAGGCCCAACAGGGCAGTCTTACTCACGCTGTACGGACCCAGCCCCTAACGAAAGGCACATAGTCACCAATATGAAACTGCAAAACGAATCTTTGGTCATTTAGCCAGTGGTGTGACACCTACTTAGCTTATCCTTTTGAAAAATATAGAACTTAATAGTAATAATCTTTATTTGTATAGTACCTTTCATACATACATGCAACTCACAGACCTTTATATTCCAGCTCTGGTCTTGTGCTCACCTGCATTGGCTGGTACCCTGCTACCGAGGACACAATCACCACTGAGCCACCCCTAAAACGGAGATGACCGGAGAATGTCACCCTTGCTGTTTAAAATCTCTGAGCGCTTTATGATTTCAGGATGTTCCCTCACCCTCTCTTCTCCATGTGAGGGACTACTTGTTTGGTCAGTAGGAACGTGGCTTTCACATTCACGTCTAATATCTGAGGAACACAAGCAGAAGATGTGAATAAGACCAACCGTCAAACCAGCAGCGAAGCTTGGACCCAGGTCAAATCGAGGGTGGCCCACCAGCAGCTGAGTTTGACCTTTGTTTGTGAATTATGTTTATGGTCTATGTTTTTCAAATCTACAAGAGCTTTGAGTTGCACCTTGCTCCAGACTTCGTCTGTGGATTCTAAGATGTTTCCAAAGAAAGGGTTCACAGCCGCATTAGAGACCAGGATGTCAATACCCCCACACTGCTCCACAGCCTGGGGAGAAAGGGTATGGTCAATTTCTTCTCCGAATATTAAAACGTGTAACATCTCCACCACCTACTTATTTTGGAGAATGAACATGCGGACTCACCATCTTGACCAGCCTCTCTCTCTCCTCCTTGTTCCCCACGTTACAGGTGGTACCAGTCACTTCAATGTTGTCGTTGCGTAACAGTGACACAGCTTTGTCCACGTTGCCTTGCCGACGGCTGCTCACGATAACGTGAGCTCCCCTCTTACCCAGTGCCTGTGCCGCAGCAAAGCCAATCCTGAAAATCAGGTCATTACGTTACGTTGCTGTTTCTCAGCTCAGGCCGACCCATTAATACATCTGCTACTGTTACAGAGAGCCATAAATCATCTACTGTGTGTACAAATCATCTACAGTAGTATAGTGAGCTCCTAAGTGACATCGTAAGGAGAAGTTTTGTACCCATCTGTGGATGCAGTAACTATAGCAACTTTTCCAGAGAGGCTGCAGTGAGACATCGTTCTTGCAGCACTGATGGGACTGGTGATAAGGGTTTTAGTTACAGCTCTCAACATTACCTAGAAATAAATCACAGAAAGTCAATATTTTAATGTGTTAGGAGAATTACCTGTGATGTCTTTCATGACTTTAATTAAGTTAATTATTTTAATCCATATGCGTGACTTTTTATTCAGCTCTCAATAAAATTATCATAATATTACTATTCAACTCAGGATCTGAAAATGTGTCAGACTTACTACCGTGTTCAGATGAAGACCTAGCAGTCAGCAGTCTAGACGTACTTGTCAGTATATTTAATGTGTAATAAAGGTACAAAGCTGAAGTAATCATACTAACTAAACGTTATAGGTTTTTTTTCTATAGATATGTTTAATGAACCATGATCAGTAATTTATTCTGTTTTAATAATTACTGATAAACTCCTTCGGTGATCTAGACTGGCCAGTAGGGGATAGGTTATGTGGATTAAAGGTCGCCAAAAAGCATTACTCTATAGTTCCTGCAGCTTTGCATATGTAATCATGTGCACTAGTAATCAAAGCAGCATCTATTTTGTATATTTATGCACTCAAACTGAAGACGATGTTAAAACTATGCATGTATTGGCATTTTCGGTAATGCAGAGCCTTGACTTAAATGTCGCCTACTTGGCACGTAAAAGGCTGGATCTGAAGAAATTCAACTAATATAACCGATTTCGTCGCCTACTTTCTATTTAACGGTACACACATAACTTACCTTAACTCCCGTGGCAGTTTTCTGAAGTGTCGAGTGCGCTTTGACTTATTGAACAGCGGTCGACCATGTTTGCGGATGTTGTACTCAACGCCCAACAGCTGATTGGCTACCAGTCGCTTTGTGCGCTCCCTATTGGTTATCATTGTTGTGAAACGTTCTAGGGCCGTTTCGAATCAGCAACGCCGTTAAACGGTTAACGTTAACGGACTGGTTGGACGGTCAGCTAGTTATGAGCGAGAAGCAGTTACAATTTCAGTTAATAAGATTACATGGTTGGCTATTTAATAGCACACCAGGTACTCCGATGTGCTGGGCAGCTTCACTAACCACATTTCGATCTGTGTCTGTGTCCGGTCAGGTGAAACTGTACCTGTCGCCTCCCTTCGTCTGTTGGCCCCGCCCCTAAGACTGGTATCCGCGGCCATGTGGAAGGTGATGCAGCAGCGTGACGCGATGCACTACGGGAAGCTGGAGGAGTTCGTGACATCAGTATCGGAGACGGTACCTGGACTGCTGATTTACAGACATCAGGCAAAGCTGGTCGTGGGTTTGCAGGCGCGGCTGAGGACGAGGCCCGGTTTTGTCTTTTCCTGTCCTGTCTGTACCACACAATCAAGTCCAGTAGTTGAATGGTCTTGTGACTTGAGTCTACTATGATGATACATATATATATATATGCGCGCCGTTCTGCAGTTCAGTTCTGGGAAAACATCCATCATACTGACCTAAGCATCATCTTCCCCTACGTCAAGCCAGACCGTAACCGGCAGAGATCAGTCACCAATCAATATATAAAAAGACATTGCCCATCAGAGTTCTAACTGTAAACAGTTACAGAACAGTCTGACATTTTTTATATATCTAAGAACCCAGACGTGAAGGGCTAAGCTAAATGTACACTTGACTTTTTCCACTAATGCTGCATCAGTGTGGTGCTACAGTGAGTGTTCTGCACTCTGCTTCAGTTGGTGGTGTCTCGCTGGCGCCCCTGCAGTCCTGGAAGAGTGTGCGCGTGCTGCGTCTCAGCCACAGCTCCTCAGGACTCTGCTGAAGCACGAGAGATGCTTGGGCCACCTGGACCCAGCTGGTGAGCGCAGTGAGGACATGAGTGATTTGTCTCAGGTCAAAACGTTTGTGTAGAACAAAATGACGTGGTGCCTTTTCTGATTGTATTTTTTTCTCTGTTTCTCTTTGTCTGTGTCTTCCCACAACACCATTTTCCCTGTTGTCGTTTGCATCACACGGGTGGTTGCACCCTCAGCATCTATTCCCTCGTCCACCGGAGATTCCATTTTATCTTCCCTTTCCTTACCTCCTTCTGGCAGAGTACAACACCCATCCCACCAATCAGGATCTACAACAGCAGCAAACTGGGTCCCGAGTCCTGGCCTATCAACACAGAGATCGAAAATTGGGCAGAGGAGAGAAACTAGACCACCAATCGCACCTGTTATTGGCTCGATATCTGGTGAAGACCTCCCACAAAGCACTCCAGCCAATGACAACACAGTATCTATTTTGGAACAGGACACCACCAGGAAAGAATTGTGTGGAGACAGAAAAAGAAGAGATGGGCTCGATGACCCCTGTAAGGCTTCCAAGGCAACACCAGGCGGCA
This sequence comes from Brachyhypopomus gauderio, assembly GCF_052324685.1. Taxonomy (NCBI): domain Eukaryota; kingdom Metazoa; phylum Chordata; class Actinopteri; order Gymnotiformes; family Hypopomidae; genus Brachyhypopomus; species Brachyhypopomus gauderio. The sequence continues at coordinate 17,219 of NW_027506877.1, read as the reverse complement.
GCTCACCGGGAGACAGTGGCCCGCCTTCTAACCTTTCTTCCTGTATGAAGTGTGAGCTTCGAGTCGTCGTCACACGACTGGATATCAGAGATGTCACTCAACCCGTGCTGTTGAACGCCTCGGTCAGTGAGGAACAGGCTACAAAGTCTCCAAGAGACCAAGCCATCAACGGTGTGTCCAGAGGAAGAAATGGTAACAGAGTGACCCGGAAAAGGAAGCTCAGTAACATGTTGACCCTCCAGAAGCACCTGAGCAGTGTGACCGATCAGCAGTAAGGGGAACTTCTCTTAAGTGTTTTCTGCATTAGATGATAACTGAGATAACAATAAATAAAGAACCGTTTAATACAAATGTTAGTAGTGTTCTGTGATATTTAACATTGTGTTGTGTCCCAAGTAACATTAACTGCCTATTGTATCCCCCCCATGTAGAACCTCTGCTGTCTCTCCTATCATACCTCTTGTAACTAAGGAAGTCCAAGTAAGGATGGCTAGTTCAGGTATAAGAATCCACAGCAGTTCTCCCACCACTAGATTAAGATTTTACTAAGTCGGAAAACTCGAAGTTGATTTGAGTGAATGACACAGTGTGATCTCTGTCTAAAATCTACCTAATGGCATCTTGTATCTTGACATGGAGAATGCTCCCCCGTTTAACTCCTGTCAATCTTTCTTTCAATTTATCAATATAGAAAAATCTATTCATTTTACAACTCGTTTGTTTCATCGTTAAATAGCAAGATGAGCATAATACTCCTGGTAAGGTGGTATAAATGATTTAGGTTACTAGTTTGTTTCTGTTTATGATCTGTTTCAGTTGGTATAGGGTCAAAGATTTTGTTACCATCATTTCCCAGTTGAAACTAAATCTGTCGATTCATTAAGCAGTCACATCTTCACATTGCTTTTCCTGATTTTAACCTCATTATATTTTAGCAAAATCGTCTACAGTTCATTTATAAAGAGCTCAAGAACTGAGTTCATGTTTTTCACAATTACACAAAACTGCAAAAATCAAATTAAAGCCATGTATATTTCTCAATGTTCTACATAGCTACTATTGATCAATCTTATATTCCTTCTGAAAGGAACTCTTCTCGAAATCAAGCCACTGAAGACATTATTATTGATTCAGAAGATGAAGCTATTCAGAATGTGAAAGGAAGGGTAAGTCTTATATTAATATTTTACTACAGTGCTTTATACAACACAGACAGCTAGTGTATTCACATCCGTGATGACATTCATTTTCTTGCAGCTATTTAAGAAGTGTTACTCCAAGACCAAGAACAACACGTACGTTCCCACCCTGCTGGAGTTCTGGCGTCGTCCATTCTACCGTGACCTGGTGTCTCCAGGGAACGGGAGCAGATGAGATCATGTGATGGACGTTCATGTTATCGCCTTAGGATTCAGGGTCGTAGGCAGGTGTGCCATCCCTGATACAGTCTTTTATTTCTTTATATCTGGTGCTGGTCAGTGAGCAGGAAGCATAAATGAAACTTTTATATAAACTTTAAAAGTTTTGATTTTAAACAGAAATTATGGAATTGTCCTTTTTGCACTTTGCTACATATTATAGATTTATAGTCAGTACAGCTAAATACAGGTATTTTACTTTATAATAAACATTGTTTGTTTTCCAAACATTGCATACAAGAGCAGGTCTATTTTTCTATGGTCTTTTAGTTATTTTATATGGTTTTTATTTTATTTACTCTAAATGTTGTATACTACCTAGAATGTACGTGATTTTATATATTAAAAATGCCTGTTTTGTGTTACAGGTGTGTGTGATCTAATCAATGTACATTCTGTAGTTAGAAATGTATTTTTATTGTGCAGCAGTTCTCAGAATTACATCTTTGACAAAAGAATCCATTAAAAATGTGAAAAGGTTAAGTTTAGTCTTAGAGAGATTAATCAGTCAACTAAAGTTTTTATCCGTATCGGTAATTACAGAAGATATGATTACTGCATGTGGGTGGTTCCTGATTCTTTATCAAGCCAAATTAGCATTTCTTTTCCTTCTGTGTACAAACTCTTACAGTCTGCAGTTTACGCCACCTGTGACCGTGATCGTCTCTCCAGTGATGTACGAGGCGTCCTCAGAACACAGGAAAGCAATCGTTCCCCCAATGTCCTCTGGTGTTCCTAGTCTATACGAGAGGGTATTGCAAAGAATGTTAATGTCAGTCAGGGTGTTGCATAAAGTTGAGTTCTTAAATACATTACTACAACAGAATTAAACATGAATTCCAAATCAATCATTCGCAAACTAGCCACATAATTCTGTCTTTTAAAAATGATTTCCTCCAAACCCAAATGTTCCAGTTGCAACCAAACACAGTGCTCAAAGTTTGAACTCCAAATCCAGGTGCCTCTACCTTTTAATGCTGAGTCGCTTCATAAAATCATTTATTATTTCTTCATTCTGCCACAACTGTAAGACAACAATGGTTCCAGAAAAAAAAACGCAAATGTGGTGATGTAGTAGCACAAGGAGTTCTGCATCTTAGAAATTAAAACGCCATTCCCGTGTCTGACTAGGTGTGTGATAATCAAGATGAACGAGATATGAAATGTGAAAGTCAGCGGAAGGATCCTCACAACAGAACTGAAGCGTGTCTTGATGATTCCCGGAGCCACGCCGTTGACTCGGATGTTACTTTGAGCGAGTTCGGGAGCGAGAGCTTGCGTTAGGCCCAACAGGGCAGTCTTACTCACGTTGTACGCACCCAGCCCCTAACGAAAGGCACATAAATCACTAACATGAAACTGCAAAACAAATATTTGGTCATTTAGCCAGTGGTGTGACATCTACTTAGCTTATCCTTTTGAAAAATATAGAACTTAATAGTAATAATCTTTATTTGTATAGTACCTTTCATACATACATGCAACTCACAGACCTTTATATTCCAGCTCTGGTCTTGTGCTCACCTGGATTGGCTGGTACCCTGCTACCGAGGACACAATCACCACTGAGCCACCCCTAAAACGGAGATGACCGGAGAATGTCACCCTTGCTGTTTAAAATCTTTTACTCTGAGCGCTTTATGATTTCAGGATGTTCCCTCACCCTCTCTTCTCCATGTGAGGGACTACTTGTTTGGTCAGTAGGAACGTGGCTTTCACATTCACGTCTAATATCTGAGGAACACAAGCAGAAGATGTGAATAAGACCAACCGTCAAACCAGCAGCGAAGCTTGGGCCCAGGTCAAATCGAGGGTGGCCCACCAGCAGCTGAGTTTGACCTTTGTTTGTGAATTATGTTTATGGTCTATGTTTTTCAAATCTACAAGAGCTTTGAGCTGCACCTTGCTCCAGATTTCGTCTGTGGATTCTAAGATGTTTCCAAAGAGGTTCACAGCCGCATTAGCGACGAGGATGTCAATACCCCCACACTGCTCCACAGCCTGGGGAGAAAGGGTATGGTCAATTCTCCGAATATTAAAACGTGTAACATCTCCACCACCTACTTATTTTGGAGAATGAACATGCGGACTCACCATCTTGACCAGCTTCTCTCTCTCCTCCGTATTCCCCACGTTACAGGTGGTACCAGTCACTTCAATGTTGTCGTTGCGTAACAGTGACACAGCTTTGTCCACGTTGCCTTGCCGACGGCTGCTCACGATAACGTGAGCTCCCCTCTTACCCAGTGCCTGTGCCGCAGCAAAGCCAATCCTGAAAATCAGGTCATTACGTTACGTTGCTGTTTCTCAGCTCAGGCCGACCCATTAATACATCTGCTACTGTTACAGAGAGCCATAAATCATCTACTGTGTGTACAAATCATCTACAGTAGTATAGTGAGCTCCTAAGTGACATCGTAAGGAGAAGTTTTGTACCCATCTGTGGATGCAGTAACTATAGCAACTTTTCCAGAGAGGCTGCAGTGAGACATCGTTCTTGCAGCACTGATGGGACTGGTGATAAGGGTTTTAGTTACAGCTCTCAACATTATCTAGAAATAAATCACAGAAAGTCAATATTTTATGTTATGAGAATGATCCGTGATGTCTTTCATGTGTCACGGTGACAGTCCCGGACCCTTCCCTGTGGGCGTGCCGCTACGTTGTCTGCGTGTCGCTATGTCCATGTTTGTACTTCCGTGGGTGTGGGTTGTTCGTGAGCGTGTTCGTAGTCGCACCTGTGCCTTGTCTCGTGATCACGAGGGTTTGTGTTAATCACCTATTTAATGTGCGTTCGCGCAGTGTCTTGTGCTCGTCTTTGTCTAAAGTTTCGTGTCAGCGTGAGTGTGTGTGTATACTGCTGGCGCTCCGCCCGGAGCTTACACGTCTGTCAATAAACGTTGGATGTTCGCCGTAAACGTCGTGGTGTCTGCCTCCTACACCCGCCGTTACATCATGACTAAAATTAAGTTAATTATTTAAATCCATGGGCGTGACTTTTTATTCAGCTCTCAAGAGCTCAACAAATTATTGCTCTCCAATAAAATGATCATAATATTGCTATTCAACTCAGGATCTGAAAATGTGTCAGACTTACTACCGTGTTCAGATGAAGACCTAGCAGTCAGCAGTCTAGACGTGCTTGTCAGTATATTTAATGTGATGTGTAATAAAGGTACAAAGCTGAAGCAACCACACTAACTAAACGTTATAGGGTTTTTCTATAGATGTTTCATGAACCAGATCAGTAACTTATTCTGTTTTAATAATTGCTGATAAACTCATTCGGTGATCTAGACTGGCCAGTAGGGGATAGGTTATGTGGGTTAAAGGTCGCCACAAAAGCATTACTCTATGGGGTAATCAACTATATTTTACCGCGGTCCAAATTTGGCAGATAGCTGTGGTCCGGGGCGGCGGGGGTGGCGAACGTGATTTGTTGTGCGGGGGGTGTGCGGGGGGTGTGGCGGCGAACGTAACACTCGTGACGGAGTGTTTTGTCAATAGACCTGAAATAAATGCTCCGATTTAAAATGAATTCTCCCGTCAAAATTAAAAAATATCCAGTTAATCAGGAATGAGATTGGGTCCGGACAGGACTGCGTTCGGGTCCGGATCTGGACCGCCAGTTGGTGACCTCTGTCTATAGTTCCAGCAGCTTTGCAGATGTAACTGCTCTAGTAAACATAGCAGCATCTATTTTGTATATTTATGCACTCAAACTGATGACGATGTTACAACGATGCATGTATTGGCATTGTTGGTAATGCAGAGCCTTGACTTAAATACAAACGCCTTGTCGCCTACTTAGCACGTAAAAGGTTGGATCTGAAGAAATTCAACTAATATAACCGATTTCGTCGCCTACTTTCTATTCAACGGTACACACATAACTTACCTTAACTCTTGTGGCAGCTTTCTGAAGTGTCAAGTGCGCTTTGCTGACTTATTGAACAGCGGTGGGCCATGTTTGCGGATGTTGTACTCAACCCCCAACAGCTGATTGGGTAACAGTCGCTTTGTGCACTCCCCATTGGTTACTATTGTAGTGAAACGTAATTAATATTCGTGATATTTAAATAGCGTTCCTAATAGTGATGGGAATATCGGCTCTTTTTAGGGATCCGGATCTTTTGGCTCAGCTCCTCATAGAGTCGGCTCTTTCGGCTCCCAAATGACTCCTTATTTGAGCGGGTGGCGAACGTAATTTGTTGACGGAGGGGTGGCGAACGTACTTTGTTGACGGGGGGGGGGGGGGGGGGGGGGGGTCTTGGAGGGGAACCAGCTCTCGTTGTTCACTTAAGAGCCGGCTCTTTGAACCGGTTCGTTCGCGACCGACACATCACTAGTTCCTAACGTTCTAGGGCCGTTTCGAATCAGAAACGCCGTTAAACGGTTAACGTTAACGGACTGGTTGGACGGTCAGCTAGTTATGAGCGAGAAGCAGTTACAGCTCTTAAAACTGTAGTACGCTTCGCGAGGTTTGGTTTTTATTTTTGTGTGCATAAGAAAAGGTTGTTATTCCAAACATTGGTAATATTTAAATTCTGCTTTACCTAAAATGTAACGTACATGACAGATTTTATAGGGTTAGGGTTGTTAGGGTTAAGGTTTAGTAAAAGAGTCTAGGGTCTCTTGCAAAAGAAGTTGTTAACTAATATTAGTTATAAGATTAGATAACCAGGTATATCAATCAATCAATCAAAGTTTATTTGTATAGCGCTTTTCACAACACATGTTGTCACAAAGCGCCTTACAGGATTTAAAAGGTTAACAATACTACGGGTCCAGAACCATAATGAGCAAGCCAAGGGCGACAGTGGCGAGGAAAAACTCCCTAAGATAGTGGGGAATAGGAAGAAACCTCGGGAGAACCAAGACTCAAAAGGGGAACCCATCCTCCATTGGGCGGCCCGTTAACACACAGATTACACAAAATACAGACAAATACACAAGTCACACACAAATCACACAATCAGACTAAGTAAAGGTAAAAATGAAAGTTCTGGGTTATGATATTGTCACTGTAAATGTCTGTTGATGAACGCCAGGCTTTCATTCCGTGTCGGAGCAGCGATGCTGGTATTGTAGGCTCCGACTGCAATGTTACTCTCCAGGTGAACCTCGGAGAAAAGATACGAGATGTAGTAAATATGTAACAGATTAATCAAAGGCCAAACTAAACAGATGAGTCTTTAATCGAGTTTTAAACATTGAGACTGTGTCTGAGTCCCGAATAGAGGCAGGAAGATTATTCCACAATTGTGGAGCTTTAAAAGAAAAGGCTCTTCCACCTGCTGTGATCTTTTTGATCCTAGGAACAGTTAATAACCCTGCGTCCTGCGAGCGAAGTGAACGCGCTGGGTTATATTGTTCAATAAGTTCACTAAGATAGTCTGGAGCTAAGCCATGCAGCGTTTTATATGTTAATAAAAGTATTTTATAGTCAATACGGAATCTAATTGGCAGCCAGTGTAATGACGATAGTACGGGACTAATGTGATCAAACTTTTTAGTTTTTGTTAAAACTCGTGCTGCTGCGTTCTGAACCAGCTGGAGTTTGTTTATCGATTTACCAGAACATCCAGCTAGGAGACTGTTGCAATAATCTAAAGGAGAGGATATGATGAATGCATGGATTAGTTTTTCTGCATCACTAATATTTAATATGTTTCTAATTTTGGCAATGTTGCGCAAGTGAAAGAACGCTACCCTAGTTATATTATTAATATGTGTATCGAACGAAAGATCTGGGTCTATTGTGACGCCCAAGTTCTTTACCTCTGCGCTGGGGGTTATAGTAAAAGAATGTAGATTCAATGCTGCATTATGTATCTTGTCTCTCGCAGCCCTAGACCCAACTATTATCAATTCTGTTTTATCGGCATTTAGTGCTAGAAAGTTACACGCCATCCAATGTTTTATCTCTTCTACACATTTCTCAATCTTACTGTTTGCGCCTAAATCATCGGGTTTTGCCGATAAATACAGCTGAGTGTCGTCTGCGTAGGAATGGAAACTGATGTCATGCTTATGCATAATTTCGCCTAAGGGTAACATGTACAGTGTGAATAGAAGTGGTCCTAGGACTGTCCCTTGTGGGACACCATATTTAACCTGCACAGATTTAGAGGTTTTATTATTAACACTTACACATTGGAAGCGGTCAGTTAAATATGATCTAAACCAGGAGAGTGCGACTCCTTTAATACCTACTGTGTTTTCTAGTCTATCCAGCAAAATGTTGTGGTCTACAGTATCAAAAGCTGCACTAAGATCCAACAGTATAAGGAACGAGACGAGCCCATTATCGGCCGATATTAGTAGATCATTCACTACCCTGAGTAAAGCTGTTTCAGTGCTGTGGTTTGGTCTAAATCCTGATTGGAACTTTTCATGGATACTATTTGATTGGAGATAGTGGTTTAACTGATAGGAAACTGCTTTTTCTAAAATTTTAGAGATAAATGGGAGATTAGAAATGGGTCTATAGTTGGCTAAAATCTGCGGATCGAGATTCTGTTTTTTAATCAAGGGTCTAATTACGGCGCATTTTAATTGTTTGGGCATGTAACCTAGGTTAAGGGAGGAGTTAATCATATTAAGTAAGGGCCCTGCAGTGGCTGGGAGTAGGTCTTTAAATAGACGGGTTGGAACTGGGTCAAATGTACATGATGTAGGCTTAGACGAATTAATCAGTGTTGTGAGCTCTTTTTGCGATATGGGATTGAAGATATTTAGCTCAGTAATATTTTTGGATGCATAGTTACTAATAGCTGAACTACTGGGGTTGGATTGGAGGTTAGGCTGCGATGTATTATGACTCTGTAGTCGGATATTATCTATTTTATTATTGAAAAAGTTTAAAAATTCATCGCTAGTGTGTGTAAGTGCTGTGTTAGAACTAGTGTCGTTGATATTTCTATATGTATATATGTATATGATGAATAAACAGTGTAGTATCATTAAAAAGGTTATTAATCAAATGGATATTATTTTTTCCTCTCTATAGACATGCCAAGAGGCCGTATTACCCTAAACTCAGGGTCTGTGGCGGAGGGTAATTTATTACTTATTATTATTACAGATTATGTCATTATTAAAAGCAATAAACAAATATATCCTATTTATTTATTTATGGAATTTAGGTGGTAATAGAATTGCACTGCAAGAAATACAACTTCAAAATACAGAAGGTAAACAATGCTTGGAACCTGTAACGTGGCTCGCGCCACGGAGCGAGAGGACGGACACAAGTGCTGAGAAGAGCGAGATTTATTCAGGGGAATACCGTATTCATCGTCGGATAGCCAGGCAGGGTCGATAGCAGGAGGGCAGTCCGTGAAACAAGCAAAGACAGGCATTACAAAGACAGGGAGCACGGGTAACGGGGGAAACACGAATACGGTCAGGTACAGAAACAGCGAAGAAACAGACACGATCACAAATCAAATTCAAAATACCGGACGAAGGACAAGGGAGACTCAGGGGCTTATATGCACAGACATTAAACAAGGGGCAGGTGATGACAATGACACAGGGGCGTGGTAACAAACGAGGAATCAAAACCAACGAGCAGGGCGGGACAAACAGGCAGGGAACACGGACATGAGGGAACCCAGAGTGACAGCTACGAGAGGGGGCGTTGCCCTACGTGACAGAACCCCCCCTCAAAGCGTGCCACTCTGGGGCACGCAAGGGCAGACAGGACAGGGACAGCGGACACAGGACAGACCGGAGGAACAGACAGGGGGAAAGCAGGGCATGGAGACCGGGGCACGGCAGGGACAGGGGGACCAGAGATGGGCCAGGAGCCGGGCCGGGGCACGGCCACACAGGCAGGGACCGGGCGAGGCACGGGAGGAGGACTGGACAGGACAGGACAGGGGACAGACACGGGAGTTGGGCCAGAGGACAGGGCAGAGGAGAACACGGAGGCAAAGACAGCATGAACAACAGAGACGGGCACAGGCACAAGGTGGGTGACGACTTGGGGAACAGACACGGGGACCGGGACAGAGACGACACCACAGGAAACAGACACGGGAACAGGAACACAGACCTTGACAGACATAACCACGGGGACAGGGACCAAAACAAAACCAGGGATGGAACACGGGAGCAAGGGGAACACAGGCACAGAGGCAGGAACACGGGGCGGAGCAGACAACACACTGAGTCCAAGCCCACGCGTGGGCAGCACAGTCTCTGGGGCGACAGGTGCGGCCGGGCGGCAGGCAGCGGGAACAGGAGCCGGCAGACAGGCAGCGGGAACAGGCAGGGTCCGCTGGCGTGCAGCGGGAACAGGCAGGGTCCGCTGGCGGGCAGCGGGAACAGGCAGGGTCCGCTGGCGGGCAGCGGGAACAGGCAGGGTCCGCTGGCGGGCAGCGGGAACAGGCAGGGTCCGCTGGCGGGCAGCGGGAACAGGAGCCGGCGTGGACGACCTCTCCAGGGTCGCGGGGACAGGAACCGGCGTGGACGACCTCTCCAGGGTCGCGGGGACAGGAACCGGCGTGGACGACCTCTCCAGGGTCGCGGGGACAGGAACCGGCGTGGACGACCACTCCTGGGTCGCGGGGACAGGAACCGGCGTGGACGACCACTCCTGGGTCGCGGGGACAGGAACCGGCGCGGACTGCCGACGGGCAGCGGGAACTGGAACAGGCGTGGACTGCCGACGGGCAGCGGGAACTGGAACAGGCGTGGACTGCCGACGGGCAGCGGGAACGGGAACAGGCGTGGACTGCCGACGGGCAGCGGGGACAGGAACCGACGTGGATTGCCTACGGGCAGCGGGGACAGGAACCTGGGGTGAGGAGATGCGCTCGGGGGGCGTGTACGCCAAGCCGACGTCCTCGGGGGGCGTGTACGCCAAGCCGACGTCCTCGGGGGGCGTGTACGCCAAGCCGACGTCCTCGGGGGGCGTGTCCGCCATACTGACGTCATCGGGGGGCGTGTCCGCCATACTGACGTCATCGGGGGGCGTGTCCGCCATACTGACGTCATCGGGGGGCGTGTCCGCCGCGCTGACGTCCTCCGGGTTCCGAGCCGGCCACTCCTGGGGTGAGTGGCTAGTACTCCCCCCCAAAAAATTATTTGGGAGCCTTAGGGGAGCGGCTTCCGGGATCATCGGAGGGAGGTCTGCGTCACTGGGGTCCTGGGCGAGCCTGGAAGAACACACAGACACAGAAGCCTCTCGGTTGCTCTCTCTGCGACGGCTCCGCCTCCTCCGAGGCGTCGGGAGCTCGCAGTGGCCACCGAGAGCAAACCGAGGGTTAAGCCAACGCTCGTCTGTGCGCTCATTCCGTCTGCCCGCTGCTTGCACCACAGGTTGCTCACGCCTGTGGTGTTCGCCAAGCCGGGCAGACACGTAGCGCTCAATAGGAGTCTCGTCGCGAAAGCCAGTTAAAAGTGACTGCACTTTCTTCTGTGAGCGACGAGACTTCCTTGTTCCCACAACGCCAGGGGTATTCCTGTCTCTGGTTTGTTCGCACTGAAATACCGGAGAGTCTAACCGGATTAAACCAGCCGACATCCATTCACAGTGTTTGAACTCACCAGAGTCTCGCTCTCTCGCGGTGTCCTTACGGGGTCCGGTATTATGTAACGTGGCTCGCGCCACGGAGCGAGAGGACGGACACAAGTGCTGAGAAGAGCGAGATTTATTCAGGGGAATACCGTATTCATCGTCGGATAGCCAGGCAGGGTCGATAGCAGGAGGGCAGTCCGTGAAACAAGCAAAGACAGGCATTACAAAGACAGGGAGCACGGGTAACGGGGGAAACACGAATACGGTCAGGTACAGAAACAGCGAAGAAACAGACACGATCACAAATCAAATTCAAAATACCGGACGAAGGACAAGGGAGACTCAGGGGCTTATATGCACAGACATTAAACAAGGGGCAGGTGATGACAATGACACAGGGGCGTGGTAACAAACGAGGAATCAAAACCAACGAGCAGGGCGGGACAAACAGGCAGGGAACACGGACATGAGGGAACCCAGAGTGACAGCTACGAGAGGGGGCGTTGCCCTACGTGACAGAACCTAACAAATCAATGTGTTTACAGAAAGTAGCCCTTCTTTGGAAATGAAGCAAACTAATTATAAAGACCCACGTTCAGGCTTTTTTTAAACAAAATTATACTTTGTTTTCTGGCACTGGCAGTTAACACTGAGGCCGTGATCACTCTGCGCAAGCGTACATTCATAGTACTCACCTTGACTAGTGCTGTCACCATACTCTCTCTCCTGGGTGGCCTGGTCATAACTGGTGAGTGGGAAATTTGTGTTTCAGAGTCATTTTTAAAGCAAATTAATACACTGTCTTATAAACCTCATGGGTGGCAAACAGAAGTTATGCGTTTCCTGCTGTTTATCAGGTTTATTGTATTGTCATATTGAATAATCTTCAAAACTACATTTTCCTTCTTTCAACAGCATATAAATTAACTGAAATTAGTAATCTGCTTAATTCAGGTGAATATTACTCTTCATTATATGATAAACCTATATGTACATTCATACAATCTGTTACATTCAGGCATACACAATGTAGATTAATTTTCTCTATCTGCCTGGGTATCTAAAATATATAAAGGATATGCGTGAATGTGTTCCAGAAGAATAATTTTATGCCAGTTCAGCACTGGTTTAAAGACGTATTGCTCTTTTCAGGACTAACAAAAGCTCAGAAGGAGTTTCCAAGTCTGTCAAGTACGTATTTACAGTAGAGATTTGTTTGTTTATTTATTTGTTGTAATCAACATTCTTATATATGCTATGCAGCGGTCCTTTGTCATATTCACTCGAGTGTTTTTCTGCTTAACTGTAACGTTTCAAGGGGGACAGGCGTGACGCAATTGCAAATTTAGTGAGATTTATTGAATACAACAAGAGACAGACTAGACTGACAAGACTACAAAAGGCACAGGGGAATTTACTTAATAAAACCAATAACAAAGAGATGGCAAAACAGAATAACAAAGCAACAGAACTACTCTTAACTAATATGAAGAACACATACACATAGCCGTATCACAGGACTAGAAACCAAGGAGGATGAAACGAACATAAGGCTCAGGGTTGTATACTCTGGAACGGCTATGAACATAAACACAAAGCACAGGGCTGTAGACAGTAACATATGAGAGACCCAACCGAAAGACAACGACACCGAGGGGAAAAACAACCGAATACTAGGGGACCGAACAAGGAAGCTAAACAGAGAAGACACATAAGGGTAGGCAAAGCAGAGAGAGGGCAAGGAATACTTACGAAACATACACAAACCACAATGACCGACACGGGAGTGAAACAGGGGGTTTTTATACACAGAGACAAGACGGTGAAACAAGACTCAGGTGTACGAGACTGATGACGAGGGCGTGACAGACAGAGGGAGGAACGAATGGGAGCGGGGAGCTAGGCGGGCCCAGGGAGGAGGGAGGGGCTGGACGTGACATTAACCTTTGTGACTGCTGAATGATGCGGTTGAACTTGTATCATGTGTGTCCTCAGGCAAAGAAGGCATTATTCCAGACGAAGGTAAGAAAATGGTCGTTTTCAGCTAGAAAACAGCTTTCAACAATTAGTATTATTAAATGTTTCAATAATAATAATAATAATAATTAATGTGGCTAACTCCCCAACATTTTAATGTTTTCAAAGAAATTAACGTTTTCAGAAGGAATAATCCTGGAATGTGCCCTGGAATCTTTGTATAGTGCTAAGGTATGCCCTGGTGCCACACTCATCATTTGCAGTGATTTTCTCTGCTTTTTTTACAGTGTGGAGATGGATTGTGGCAGTTAAAGGTACAATTGCAACTCATATACAGCTCATGTATGCCCCATGTATATCACAAGACTTATATATCTCACACAATGCATTAGGACATGCACAAATGCTTCAGAATATTCTGAGTATTTGATTGGAGTTGAAATAAATATCTGTGCTGTAAGTAGGGGGTCACCACTATTTTGTTATAAATTTACATAGTGTAACCTTTCATTTCAAGAATCATGCAAGACATGCTGCCGTGAACAGAATAGCCACATGGCCAATAGCATACTGCAAGACCAGCCAGAGCAGTTGGTGTACAACAACTGTTCCTGAAGTCATAACAGCCAGGGAAGCTGGTACAACAACTGTTTTTGAAGAGATCGTGATTTTGCTCCTGTGCTCATGGATTTCTGTGTGTTTGTCAACAGCTGATATGACCTTTAATGCTAAATCAGCCAACTCGCTCCTCAGAGTGAGCAACAATGGCAAACGTCTCTACCAAGCCTCCCCGGGCAGCGCGCCCCTCCCCCTGACGGCGGAGACCTACCTGACGTGCATCTGTGTCTCATCAAAGGTCTCCTTGAACACAAGGGCCTATTTTGAAGTTGAAGTGATGCGAACCATGTCGTGGACTTTGGGGTTACGCGCGCAGTCCTTCGATGCAGATAACAACCATGATTCTGATCCTGCTAGTGGCATCTGGACAATTGCTTCAGCAGATGGTAAAATAGTAATTAACGATGGTGAGGCCATCCCAACACCTCACGCCACTCCCCGTAGGCTGGGACTGTACCTCGACTACAAACGAGGTCAGCTGTCCTTCTACGACACGGCCACTAGACTTCACTTACATACCTATCTGGCCTCCTTCAGAGAAAAGCTTCTTTTTTATGCAGCTGTGCATGTTGGGATTGAAGAGAACCATTATCCATTAATGTCTTTTTCTTAATCTTATTTATATGATGTATACACCTGATAGCATTATTAAAGCTACTTTAAATAAAAGGTACTGTTGAATAAATTGTATGAATAGTGTAATATAGTGTTTTTAGCACTGTGGGCTAGTTTAAACAACCATTTGGGGGGAAAACAGTACATGCTTCCAGAGCTTCAGAACTGTCACAAACACACAGGGTGCAGAGATTTTAAGGACAGAATTCTGAAATATATATATCAGGCACAATTATCTTCTGCCAATCAGAAACACAGAGATCAAACTACAGCATATTACAAGTGCCAGCCACATCTAAAATGAAGGTATTTCCATAGGGAATGTTAGTGCTAACAGAGGGATTGAGGTAGTCAAGAACATTATACTGTGATATTTACTAATAAATAGTAGGCCTATTATTTACTGGTGGTGGGGTAATGACCCATTATGGCAGCTTCAGTAATTGGTTAATTCGTTTGCTCGTTTTGGTAGTGTATTTACTGGGGTCAGAAATCTCTTACCCGTGAAAAATAAATAAATAAGCAGAAATGACCAAAATGGCTTTTTTAGTGGAGTTACTTGCTACCAACATTTAGCATACTCAAATGGTTTCCCATGAGATGTACTACAACTAACACAGTGCAATTAAGTTGCTATGGTCTAAGTAAGTGGAATTCATAAGGACCTCCAAGGTGTATGGTTATACAACCCTCTTTTCTAATAGGTTCTCCAGCCTTCACAAACAAGTTAAGACAGTGTGAAATATAAGAAAGCGTATTCTAAAAATGGTACGTGGCAGAAACTAGTCCAGAAACACAAGAGCATACATGTATACATACAGATACATATATTAATACTTATACATCAACAATGTGTAACATACCTAAATCTTTATATATATATATATAAACATTTATTTATTTATTTATATAATATATAATGTTTTTAGGTAAATTGTCATTGTTCATGGAGTTGTCCGTTAGGGGGCAAACTTTCATTCGGTAAGAGAAGAGGGGAGCGAGCGTTTGCTTTCGCGACTGTAATTCAAAACCGAGTCCCCCGTATGTATCCTATAGAAGGCCAGGGTAGGGCTAAGCGAGAACCGTAGCAAATTAAGCACAAAAAATAGCAGTCGCCCCAGCCACGCTGTTTCCAGGAATATGTTTTCTTTCCTCATCACTTTTGGTAGTTTAAGCACAGCAACGTGACGGTAAGATCTCAGTTTTCTTTATCTTGGACTCATTTTTAGCAGGGTATTCGAGGTTATAACGCCTGTCTTTGTGCTGAAAATTAAATGCACGTTATTCAGGGATATTATAGTAGAGCCTAAACGCTGGTGAAACATCTTTAAATCTGATTACAATGTTAATGTTCCCTGTTGAAATTTCCACTGGTTTGATATCCATCTGATATCAACGTAATAGCCTATGTTGTAATGGGGTTTCTGGGGTAGAAAACGAAACGTGGCTGCACAGCGTCAAAACCCCAAGGAGAATAATTCCATGATCAGGCTAAATATTAATTAATTCTTCGTTATTTTATTGACATATTGTCCTACAAAAGGAGAGGGTCTTGTGCCTTAATCAGTCTAGCTATGAGATTACCATTTTATCGTTAAACGACTAAGAAATTACTAAAGAGAATATGTATCTTTTACGACTTTTGTCATGAAATAATGTAATTTAAGCGATTTCTCGAATATGGCCGCAGAGTGAAACTGTTATTATCGTGATATTACTAATATGAGATCGTTAAATGTTTTGGGGAAATTCAATTGGCTGACAGCAAACGCTTTAGAGTTGTGGTTTAGAGATTGTTCCTTTTAGCTCTGCTTTGCCCTCCCTGGTTAGACTGGTTTTTTGTTAATTACAGAAGCTCATCTGGAGATCCTGACAAAGTCAATATTATGAGCATGGGGTGGAGCCTGAACAAATTATGACAAAAGCTGAAAATTATTTAAACACCAGTAGACCTAACAATATTTCAATTCACCAGGTTTACGGTGGGAGAGGACACAATGCATGACCATGCACAGGAGGCTGAGAAAACCCACTCTGATGTGAAGACGACTCTGTTGGATGTGAGAAAAAGTCGATTTTAGACAACTTGCCATTGGGACATCTGAATCAAACCTCTGAGGCCTGCATTCTGTGCTCATGGGTCACACTCTTCAGAGCTGAACGGGACAACGCTTCGAGGAGGAATCAGCACACACCCCGCCTGAGCATTACCCCGCACAGCTGGTGGCAGTCATGTCCCTCTCTGTGAGTGTGCGAATGTTTCTGATCCAACTTCCTTAAAGATGCGGCAGTGTGGCACGTAGGCTGTGATATTTAAGAGTCATCACTGCAAATCCTGCGTTGTCCAGACCAGTAGTGCTAAAGGCCCTCTGGGACAATGGAGGAGGGGCATTTGGGGCTCAGCTTGTCCCAGAGTAGTTAGTCCCCCAGGAGGGAGATAGAGAGAGGGAGGGAGAGAGAGAGAGGGGGGTAAAGGCTGAGCGCATGACAAAAGAGCCTGAAACTGAGGGACAGATGTTGAACCCCTCCCCCGCCCGTTTTTCTCATAATCATCTGTTCTACATCTCTCTTTTTCCTCTGTCTTTCCTCATCCTTCATTTACTCATGCTTTTCTAGGACAACCACACGTTATGTGGCCACACTTTACTGTTAAGCTCCTTATGGTTAGGTATTGGTTCCCTTCCAATATAAAAAGTGCTTACTGTACATGTAACAAGATAACTAGATTACCTTAGTCACTGCTAGTAGCACTTACCAAACCACTACCTGTGTATCTCTCACCTGGATGATTCAATGACAGGTGGTTCCATATCACTGAGCAGCCATGAGCTATCTCCTCGATCAGCTAGACGATCATGTCAGGGAAGAGTGTATGTTAGTGGGAGGGTTTACATATGCTAATTCTGTCCCAGAAATTCTCTGGAATTTTTAATGCGACGTTTTAAAAAAAGAGCATGTATGTATCATCTGAACAACGTTGCTATCTTTGCTGTCATGAGTTGTTTTAAAATGCCCCCTTTCCTGGCTGTGCCCTGTGTGGTGGAGATGGTCTCCTGCTATTC